>NC_083759.1:8830156-8992843 GCF_033458585.1 Syngnathus typhle | reverse complement strand
CTTAAATCGCATTTTCTCGGCGAGCTGAGCACTTTTTCTGAATTGTGCCGCTCCCGTCACTCTGGTTAGGTTGGCATCGAAAAAAACGCTCTCGGGTGCTTTAGAGTGCCGAGTTTATCACTGCGCATGAAGAAATGACCACCTCCAACGTTTGGTTTATGTTTTATAAGCATTTTTAATTTTATTGCTTAAATCGCATTTTCTCGGCGAGCTGAGCACTTTTTCTGAATTGTGCCGCTCCCATCACTCTGGTTAGGTTGGCATCGAAAAAAACGCTCTCGGGTGCTTTAGAGTGCCGAGTTTATCACTGCGCATGAAGAAATGACCACCTCCAACGTTTGGTTTATGTTTTATAAGCATTTTTAATTTTATTGCTTAAATCGCATTTTCTCGGCGAGCTGAGCACTTTTTCTGAATTGTGCCGCTCCCGTCACTCTGGTTAGGTTGGCATCAAAAAAACTCTCTCGGGTGCTTTAGAGTGCCGAGTTTATCACTGCGCATGAAGAAATGACCACCTCCAACGTTTGGTTTATGTTTTATAGGCATTTTTAATTTTATTGCTTAAATCGCATTTTCTCGGCGAGCTGAGCACTTTTTCTGAATTGTGCCGCTCCCGTCACTCTGGTTAGGTTGGCATCGAAAAAAACGCTCTCGGGTGCTTTAGAGTGCCGAGTTTATCACTGCGCATGAAGAAATGACCACCTCCAACGTTTGGTTTATGTTTTATAAGCATTTTTAATTTTATTGCTTAAATCGCATTTTCTCGGCGAGCTGAGCACTTTTTCTGAATTGTGCCGCTCCCGTCACTCTGGTTAGGTTGGCATCGAAAAAAACGTTCTCGGGTGCTTTAGAGTGCCGAGTTTATCACTGCGCATGAAGAAATGACCACCTCCAACGTTTGGTTTATGTTTTATAAGCATTTTTAATTTTATTGCTTAAATCGCATTTTCTCGGCGAGCTGAGCACTTTTTCTGAATTGTGCCGCTCCCGTCACTCTGGTTAGGTTGGCATCGAAAAAAACGCTCTCGGGTGCTTTAGAGTGCCGAGTTTATCACTGCGCATGAAGAAATGACCACCTCCAACGTTTGGTTTATGTTTTATAAGCATTTTTAATTTTATTGCTTAAATCGCATTTTCTCGGCGAGCTGAGCACTTTTTCTGAATTGTGCCGCTCCCGTCACTCTGGTTAGGTTGGCATCGAAAAAAACGCTCTCGGGTGCTTTAGAGTGCCGAGTTTATCACTGCGCATGAAGAAATGACCACCTCCAACGTTTGGTTCATGTTTTATAAGTATTTTTAATTTTATTGCTTAAATCGCATTTTCTCGGCGAGCTGAGCACTTTTTCTGAATTGTGCCGCTCCCGTCACTCTGGTTAGGTTGGCATCGAAAAAAAACGCTCTCGGGTGCTTTAGAGTGCCGAGTTTATCACTGCGCATGAAGAAATGACCACCTCCAACGTTTGGTTTATGTTTTATAAGCATTTTTAATTTTATTGCTTAAATCGCATTTTCTCGGCGAGCTGAGCACTTTTTCTGAATTGTGCCGCTCCCGTCACTCTGGTTAGGTTGGCATCGAAAAAAACGCTCTCGGGTGCTTTAGAGTGCCGAGTTTATCACAGCGCATGAAGAAATGACCACCTCCAACGTTTGGTTTATGTTTTATAAGCATTTTTAATTTTATTGCTTAAATCGCATTTTCTCGGCGAGCTGAGCACTTTTTCTGAATTGTGCCGCTCCCGTCACTCTGGTTAGGTTGGCATCGAAAAAAACGCTCTCGGGTGCTTTAGAGTGCCGAGTTTATCACTGCGCATGAAGAAATGACCACCTCCAACGTTTGGTTTATGTTTTATAAGCATTTTTAATTTTATTGCTTAAATCGCATTTTCTCGGCGAGCTGAGCACTTTTTCTGAATTGTACCACTCCCGTCACTCTGGTTAGGTTGGCATCGAAAAAAACGCTCTCGGGTGCTTTAGAGTGCCGAGTTTATCACTGCGCATGAAGAAATGACCACCTCCAACGTTTGGTTTATGTTTTATAAGCATTTTTAATTTTATTGCTCGGCGAGCTGAGCACTTTTTCTGAATTGTGCTGCTCCCGTCACTCTGGTTAGGTTGGCATCGAAAAAAACGCTCTCGGGTGCTTTAGAGTGCCGAGTTTATCACTGCGCATGAAGAAATGACCACCTCCAACGTTTGGTTTATGTTTTATAAGCATTTTTAATTTTATTGCTTGCTTAAATCGCATTTTCTCGGCGAGCTGAGCACTTTTTCTGAATTGTGCCGCTCCCGTCACTCTGGTTAGGTTGCCATCGAAAAAAACGCTCTCGGGTGCTTTAGAGTGCCGAGTTTATCACTGCGCATGAAGAAATGACCACCTCCAACGTTTGGTTTATGTTTTATAAGCATTTTTAATTTTATTGCTTAAATCGCATTTTCTCGGCGAGCTGAGCACTTTTTCTGAATTGTGCCGCTCCCGTCACTCTGGCTAGGTTGGCATCGAAAAAAACGCTCTCGGGTGCTTTAGAGTGCCGAGTTTATCACTGCGCATGAAGAAATGACCACCTCCAACGTCTGGTTTATGTTTTATAAGAATTTTTAATTTTATTGCTTAAATCGCATTTTCTCGGCGAGCTGAGCACTTTTTCTGAATTGTGCCGCTCCCGTCACTCTGGTTAGGTTGGCATCGAAAAAAACGCTCTCGGGTGCTTTAGAGTGCCGAGTTTATCACTGCGCATGAAGAAATGACCACCTCCAACGTTTGGTTTATGTTTTATAAGCATTTTTAATTTTATTGCTTAAATCGCATTTTCTCGGCGAGCTGAGCACTTTTTCTGAATTGTGCCGCTCCCGTCACTCTGGTTAGGTTGGCATCGAAAAAAACGCGTTCGGGTGCTTTAGAGTGCCGAGTTTATCACTGCGCATGAAGAAATGACCATCTCCAACGTTTGGTTTATGTTTTATAAGCATTTTTAATTTTATTGCTTAAATCGCATTTTCTCGGCGAGCTGAGCACTTTTTCTGAATTGTGCCGCTCCCGTCATTCTGGTTAGGTTGGCATCGAAAAAAACGCTCTCGGGTGCTTTAGAGTGCCGAGTTTATCACTGCGCATGAAGAAATGACCACCTCCAACGTTTGGTTTATGTTTTATAAGCATTTTTAATTTTATTGCTTAAATCGCATTTTCTCGGCGAGCTGAGCACTTTTTCTGAATTGTGCCGCTCCCGTCACTCTGGTTAGGTTGGCATCGAAAAAAACGCTCTCGGGTGCTTTAGAGTGCCGAGTTTATCACTGCGCATGAAGAAATGACCACCTCCAACGTTTGGCTTATGTTTTATAAGCATTTTTAATTTTATTGCTTAAATCGCATTTTCTCGGCGAGCTGAGCACTTTTTCTGAATTGTGCCGCTCCCGTCACTCTGGTTAGGTTGACATCGAAAAAAACGCTCTCGGGTGCTTTAGAGTGCCGAGTTTAACACTGCGCATGAAGAAATGACCACCTCCAACGTTTGGTTTATGTTTTATAGGCATTTTTAATTTTATTGCTTAAATCGCATTTTCTCGGCGAGCTGAGCACTTTTTCTGAATTGTGCCGCTCCCGTCACTCTGGTTAGGTTGGCATCGAAAAAAACGCTCTCGGGTGCTTTAGAGTGCCGAGTTTATCACTGCGCATGAAGAAATGACCACCTCCAACGTTTGGTTTATGTTTTATAAGCATTTTTAATTTTATTGCTTAAATCGCATTTTCTCGGCGAGCTGAGCACTTTTTCTGAATTGTGCCGCTCCCGTCACTCTGGTTAGGTTGGCATCGAAAAAAACGTTCTCGGGTGCTTTAGAGTGCCGAGTTTATCACTGCGCATGAAGAAATGACCACCTCCAACGTTTGGTTTATGTTTTATAAGCATTTTTAATTTTATTGCTTAAATCGCATTTTCTCGGCGAGCTGAGCACTTTTTCTGAATTGTGCCGCTCCCGTCACTCTGGTTAGGTTGGCATCGAAAAAAACGCTCTCGGGTGCTTTAGAGTGCCGAGTTTATCACTGCGCATGAAGAAATGACCACCTCCAACGTTTGGTTTATGTTTTATAAGCATTTTTAATTTTATTGCTTAAATCGCATTTTCTCGGCGAGCTGAGCACTTTTTCTGAATTGTGCCGCTCCCGTCACTCTGGTTAGGTTGGCATCGAAAAAAACGCTCTCGGGTGCTTTAGAGTGCCGAGTTTATCACTGCGCATGAAGAAATGACCACCTCCAACGTTTGGTTCATGTTTTATAAGCATTTTTAATTTTATTGCTTAAATCGCATTTTCTCGGCGAGCTGAGCACTTTTTCTGAATTGTGCCGCTCCCGTCACTCTGGTTAGGTTGGCATCGAAAAAAAACGCTCTCGGGTGCTTTAGAGTGCCGAGTTTATCACTGCGCATGAAGAAATGACCACCTCCAACGTTTCGTTTATGTTTTATAAGCATTTTTAATTTTATTGCTTAAATCGCATTTTCTCGGCGAGCTGAGCACTTTTTCTGAATTGTACCGCTCCCGTCACTCTGGTTAGGTTGGCATCGAAAAAAACGCTCTCGGGTGCTTTAGAGTGCCGAGTTTATCACTGCGCATGAAGAAATGACCACCTCCAACGTTTGGTTTATGTTTTATAAGCATTTTTAATTTTAGTGCTCGGCGAGCTGAGCACTTTTTCTGAATTGTGCCGCTCCCGTCACTCTGGTTAGGTTGGCATCGAAAAAAAACGCTCTCGGGTGCTTTAGAGTGCCGAGTTTATCACTGCGCATGAAGAAATGACCACCTCCAACGTTTGGTTTATGTTTTATAAGCATTTTTAATTTTATTGCTTAAATCGCATTTTCTCGGCGAGCTGAGCACTTTTTCTGAATAGTGCCGCTCCCGTCACTCTGGTTAGGTTGGCATCAAAAAAACGCTCTCGGGTGCTTTAGAGTGCCGAGTTTATCACTGCGCATGAAGAAATGACCACCTCCAACGTTTGGTTTATGTTTTATAAGCATTTTTAATTTTATTGCTTAAATCGCATTTTCTCGGCGAGCTGAGCACTTTTTCTGAATTGTGCCGCTCCCGTCACTCTGGTTAGGTTGGCATCGAAAAAAACGCTCTCGGGTGCTTTAGAGTGCCGAGTTTATCACTGCGCATGAAGAAATGACCACCTCCAACGTTTGGTTTATGTTTTATAAGCATTTTTAATTTTATTGCTTAAATCGCATTTTCTCGGCGAGCTGAGCACTTTTTCTGAATATTGCCGCTCCCATCACTCTGGTTAGGTTGGCATCGAAAAAAACGCTCTCGGGTGCTTTAGAGTGCCGAGTTTATCACTGCGCATGAAGAAATGACCACCTCCAACGTTTGGTTTATGTTTTATAAGCATTTTTAATTTTATTGCTTAAATCGCATTTTCTCGGCGAGCTGAGCACTTTTTCTGAATTGTGCCGCTCCCGTCACTCTGGTTAGGTTGGCATCAAAAAAACTCTCTCGGGTGCTTTAGAGTGCCGAGTTTATCACTGCGCATGAAGAAATGACCACCTCCAACGTTTGGTTTATGTTTTATAAGCATTTTTAATTTTATTGCTTAAATCGCATTTTCTCGGCGAGCTGAGCACTTTTTCTGAATTGTGCCGCTCCCGTCACTCTGGTTAGGTTGGCATCGAAAAAAACGCTCTCGGGTGCTTTAGAGTGCCGAGTTTATCACTGCGCATGAAGAAATGACCACCTCCAACGTTTGGTTTATGTTTTATAAGCATTTTTAATTTTATTGCTTAAATCGCATTTTCTCGGCGAGCTGAGCACTTTTTCTGAATTGTGCCGCTCCCGTCACTCTGGTTAGGTTGGCATCGAAAAAAACGCTCTCGGGTGCTTTAGAGTGCCGAGTTTATCACTGCGCATGAAGAAATGACCACCTCCAACGTTTGGTTTATGTTTTATAAGCATTTTTAATTTTATTGCTTAAATCGCATTTTCTCGGCGAGCTGAGCACTTTTTCTGAATTGTGCCGCTCCCGTCACTCTGGTTAGGTTGGCATCGAAAAAAACGCTCTCGGGTGCTTTAGAGTGCCGAGTTTATCACTGCGCATGAAGAAATGACCACCTCCAACGTTTGGTTTATGTTTTATAAGCATTTTTAATTTTATTGCTTAAATCGCATTTTCTCGGCGAGCTGAGCACTTTTTCTGAATTGTGCCGCTCCCGTCACTCTGGTTAGGTTGGCATCGAAAAAAACGCTCTCGGGTGCTTTAGAGTGCCGAGTTTATCACTGCGCATGAAGAAATGACCACCTCCAACGTTTGGTTTATGTTTTATAAGCATTTTTAATTTTATTGCTTAAATCGCATTTTATCGGCGAGCTGAGCACTTTTTCTGAATTGTGCCGCTCCCGTCACTCTAGTTAGGTTGGCATCGAAAAAAACGCTCTCGGGTGCTTTAGAGTGCCAAGTTTATCACTGCGCATGAAGAAATGACCATCTCCAACGTTTGGTTTATGTTTTATAAGCATTTTTAATTTTATTGCTTAAATCGCATTTTCTCGGCGAGCTGAGCACTTTTTCTGAATTGTGCCGCTCCCGTCACTCTGGTTAGGTTGGCATCGAAAAAAACGCTCTCGGGTGCTTTAGAGTGCCGAGTTTATCACTGCGCATGAAGAAATGACCACCTCCAACGTTTGGTTTATGTTTTATAAGCATTTTTAATTGTATTGCTTAAATCGCATTTTCTCGGCGAGCTGAGCACTTTTTCTGAATTGTGCCGCTCCCGTCACTCTGGTTAGGTTGGCATTGAAAAAAACGCTCTCGGGTGCTTTAGAGTGCCGAGTTTATCACTGCGCATGAAGAAATGACCACCTCCAACGTTTGGTTTATGTTTTATAAGCATTTTTAATTTTATTGCTTAAATCGCATTTTCTCGGCGAGCTGAGCACTTTTTCTGAATTGTGCCGCTCCCGTCACTCTGGTTAGGTTGGCATCGAAAAAAACGCTCTCGGGTGCTTTAGAGTGCCGAGTTTATCACTGCGCATGAAGAAATGACCACCTCCAACGTTTGGTTTATGTTTTATAAGCATTTTTAATTTTATTGCTTAAATCGCATTTTCTCGGCGAGCTGAGCACTTTTTCTGAATTGTGCCGCTCCCGTCACTCTGGTTAGGTTGGCATCGAAAAAAACGCTCTCGGGTGCTTTAGAGTGCCGAGTTTATCACTGCGCATGAAGAAATGACCACCTCCAACGTTTGGTTCATGTTTTATAAGCATTTTTAATTTTATTGCTTAAATCGCATTTTCTCGGCGAGCTGAGCACTTTTTCTGAATTGTGCCGCTCCCGTCACTCTGGTTAGGTTGGCATCGAAAAAAAACGCTCTCGGGTGCTTTAGAGTGCCGAGTTTATCACTGCGCATGAAGAAATGACCACCTCCAACGTTTGGTTTATGTTTTATAAGCATTTTTAATTTTATTGCTTAAATCGCATTTTCTCGGCGAGCTGAGTTGTGCCGCTCCCGTCACTCTGGTTAGGTTGGCATCGAAAAAAACGCTCTCGGGTGCTTTAGAGTGCCGAGTTTATCACTGCGCATGAAGAAATGACCACCTCCAACGTTTGGTTTATGTTTTATAAGCATTTTTAATTTTATTGCTTAAATCGCATTTTCTCGGCGAGCTGAGCACTTTTTCTGAATTGTGCCGCTCTAGTCACTCTGGTTAGGTTGGCATCGAAAAAAACGCTCTCGGGTGCTTTAGATTGCCGAGTTTATCACTGCGCATGAAGAAATGACCACCTCCAACGTTTGGTTTATGTTTTATAAGCATTTTTAATTTTATTGCTTAAATCGCATTTTCTCGGCGAGCTGAGCACTTTTTCTGAATTGTGCCGCTCCCGTCACTCTGGTTAGGTTGGCATCGAAAAAAACGCTCTCGGGTGCTTTAGAGTGCCGAGTTTATCACTGCGCATGAAGAAATGACCAACTCCAACGTTTGGTTTATGTTTTATAAGCATTTTTAATTTTATTGCTTAAATCGCGTTTTCTCGGCGAGCTGAGCACTTTTCTGAATTGTGCCGCTCCCGTCACTCTGGTTAGGTTGGCATCGAAAAAAACGCTCTCGGGTGCTTTAGAGTGCCGAGTTTATCACTGCGCATGAAGAAATGACCACCTCCAACGTTTGGTTTATGTTTTATAAGCATTTTTAATTTTATTGCTTGAATCGCATTTTCTCGGCGAGCTGAGCACTTTTTCTGAATTGTGCCGCTCCCGTCACTCTGGTTAGGTTGGCATCGAAAAAAAACGCTCTCGGGTGCTTTAGAGTGCCGAGTTTATCACTGCGCATGAAGAAATGACCACCTCCAACGTTTGGTTTATGTTTTATAAGCATTTTTAATTTTATTGCTTAAATCGCATTTTCTCGGCGAGCTGAGCACTTTTTCTGAATTGTGCCGCTCCCGTCACTCTGGTTAGGTTGGCATCGAAAAAAACGCTCTCGGGTGCTTTAGAGTGCCGAGTTTATCACTGCGCATGAAGAAATGACCACCTCCAACGTTTGGTTTATGTTTTATAAGCATGTTTAATTTTATTGCTTAAATCGCATTTTCTCGGCGAGCTGAGCACTTTTTCTGAATTGTGCCGCTCCCGTCACTCTGGTTAGGTTGGCATCGAAAAAAACGCTCTCGGGTGCTTTAGAGTGCCGAGTTTATCACTGCGCATGAAGAAATGACCACCTCCAACGTTTGGTTTATGTTTTATAAGCATTTTTAATTTTATTGCTTAAATCGCATTTTCTCGGCGAGCTGAGCACTTTTTCTGAATTGTGCCGCTCCCGTCACTCTGGTTAGGTTGGCATCGAAAAAAACGCTCTCGGGTGCTTTAGAGTGCCGAGTTTATCACTGCGCATGAAGAAATGACCACCTCCAACGTTTGGTTTATGTTTTATAAGCATTTTTAATCTTATTGCTCAAATCGCATTTTCTCGGCGAGCTGAGCACTTTTTCTGAATTGTGCCGCTCCCGTCACTCTGGTTAGGTTGGCATCGAAAAAAACGCTCTCGGGTGCTTTAGAGTGCCGAGTTTATCACTGCGCATGAAGAAATGACCACCTCCAACGTTTGGTTTATGTTTTATAAGCATTTTTAATTTTATTGCTTAAATCGCATTTTCTCGGCGAGCTGAGCACTTTTTCTGAATTGTGCCGCTCCCGTCACTCTGGTTAGGTTGGCATCGAAAAAAACGCTCTCGGGTGCTTTAGAGTGCCGAGTTTATCACTGCGCATGAAGAAATGACCACCTCCAACGTTTGGTTTATGTTTTATAAGCATTTTTAATTTTATTGCTTGCTTAAATCGCATTTTCTCGGCGAGCTGAGCACTTTTTCTGAATTGTGCCGCTCCCGTCACTCTGGTTAGGTTGCCATCGAAAAAAACGCTCTCGGGTGCTTTAGAGTGCCGAGTTTATCACTGCGCATGAAGAAATGACCACCTCCAACGTTTGGTTTATGTTTTATAAGCATTTTTAATTTTATTGCTTGCTTAAATCGCATTTTCTCGGCGAGCTGAGCACTTTTTCTGAATTGTGCCGCTCCCGTCACTCTGGTTAGGTTGGCATCGAAAAAAACGCTCTCGTGTGCTTTAGAGTGCCGAGTTTATCACTGCGCATGAAGAAATGACCACCTCCAACGTTTGGTTTATGTTTTATAAGCATTTTTAATTTTATTGCTTAAATCGCATTTTCTCGGCGAGCTGAGTTGTGCCGCTCCCGTCACTCTGGTTAGGTTGGCATCGAAAAAAACGCTCTCGGGTGCTTTAGAGTGCCGAGTTTATCACTGCGCATGAAGAAATGACCACCTCCAACGTTTGGTTTATGTTTTATAAGCATTTTTAATTTTATTGCTTAAATCGCATTTTCTCGGCGAGCTGAGCACTTTTTCTGAATTGTGCCGCTATAGTCACTCTGGTTAGGTTGGCATAAAAAAAAAACGCTCTCGGGTGCTTTAGATTGCCGAGTTTATCACTGCGCATGAAGAAATGACCACCTCCAACGTTTGGTTTATGTTTTATAAGCATTTTTAATTTTATTGCTTAAATCGCATTTTCTCGGCGAGCTGAGCACTTTTTCTGAATTGTGCCGCTCCCGTCACTCTGGTTAGGTTGGCATCGAAAAAAACGCTCTCGGGTGCTTTAGAGTGCCGAGTTTATCACTGCGCATGAAGAAATGACCACCTCCAACGTTTGGTTTATGTTTTATAAGCATTTTTAATTTTATTGCTTAAATCGCATTTTCTCGGCGAGCTGAGCACTTTTTCTGAATTGTGCCGCTCCCGTCACTCTGGTTAGGTTGGCATCGAAAAAAACGCTCTCGGGTGCTTTAGAGTGCCGAGTTTATCACTACGCATGAAGAAATGACCACCTCCAACGTTTGGTTTATGTTTTATAAGCATTTTTAATTTTATTGCTTAAATCGCATTTTCTCGGCGAGCTGAGCACTTTTTCTGAATTGTGCCGCTCCCGTCACTCTGGTTAGGTTGGCATCGAAAAAAACGCTCTCGGGTGCTTTAGAGTGCCGAGTTTATCACTGCGCATGAAGAAATGACCACCTCCAACGTTTGGTTTATGTTTTATAAGCATTTTTAATTTTATTGCTTAAATCGCATTTTCTCGGCGAGCTGAGCACTTTTTCTGAATTGTGCCGCTCCCGT
Organism: Syngnathus typhle; assembly: GCF_033458585.1. NCBI lineage: Eukaryota > Metazoa > Chordata > Actinopteri > Syngnathiformes > Syngnathidae > Syngnathus > Syngnathus typhle. The sequence goes on along the minus strand of NC_083759.1, from coordinate 8,982,169 downwards.
CACTCTGGTTAGGTTGGCATCGAAAAAAACGCTCTCGGGTGCTTTAGATTTCCGAGTTTATCACTGCGCATGAAGAAATGACCACCTCCAACGTTTGGTTTATGTTTTATAAGCATTTTTAATTTTATTGCTTAAATTGCATTTTCTCAGCGAGCTGAGCACTTTTTCTGAATTGTGCCGCTCCCGTCACTCTGGTTAGGTTGGCATCGAAAAAAACGCTCTCGGGTGCTTTAGAGTGCCGAGTTTATCACTGCGCATGAAGAAATGACCACCTCCAACGTTTGGTTTATGTTTTATAAGCATTTTTAATTTTATTGCTTAAATTGCATTTTCTCGGCGAGCTGAGCACTTTTTCTGAATTGTGCGCTCCCGTCACTCTGGTTAGGTTGGCATCGAAAAAAACGCTCTCGGGTGCTTTAGAGTGCCGAGTTTATCACTGCGCATGAAGAAATGACCACCTCCAACGTTTGGTTTATGTTTTATAAGCATTTTTAATTTTATTGCTTAAATCGCATTTTCTCGGCGAGCTGAGCACTTTTTCTGAATTGTGCCGCTCCCGTCACTCTGGTTACGTTGGCATCGAAAAAAACGCTCTCGGGTGCTTTAGAGTGCCGAGTTTATCACTGCGCATGAAGAAATGACCACCTCCAACGTTTGGTTTATGTTTTATAAGCATTTTTAATTTTATTGCTTAAATCGCATTTTCTCGGCGAGCTGAGCACTTTTTCTGAATTGTGCCGCTCCCGTCACTCAGGTTAGGTTGGCATCGAAAAAAACGCTCTCGGATGCTTTAGAGTGCCGAGTTTATCACTGCGCATGAAGAAATGACCACCTCCAACGTTTGGTTTATGTTTTATAAGCATTTTTAATTTTATTGCTTAAATCGCATTTTCTCGGCGAGCTGAGCACTTTTTCTGAATTGTGCCGCTCCCGTCACTCTGGTTAGGTTGGCATCGAAAAAAACGCTCTCGGGTGCTTTAGAGTGCCGAGTTTATCACTGCGCATGAAAAAATGACCACCTCCAACGTTTGGTTTTTGTTTTATAAGCATTTTTAATTTTATTGCTTAAATCGCATTTTCTCGGCGAGCTGAGCACTTTTTCTGAATTGTGCCGCTCCCGTCACTCTGGTTAGGTTGGCATCGAAAAAAACGCTCTCGGGTGCTTTAGAGTGCCGAGTTTATCACTGCGCATGAAGAAATGACCACCTCCAACGTTTGGTTTATGTTTTATAAGCATTTTTAATTTTATTGCTTAAATCGCATTTTCTCGGCGAGCTGAGCACTTTTTCTGAATTGTGCCGCTCCCGTCACTCTGGTTAGGTTGGCATCGAAAAAAACGCTCTCGGGTGCTTTAGAGTGCCGAGTTTATCACTGCGCATGAAGAAATGACCACCTCCAACGTTTGGTTTATGTTTTATAAGCATTTTTAATTTTATTGCTTAAATCGCATTTTCTCGGCGAGCTGAGCACTTTTTCTGAATTGTGCCGCTCCCGTCACTCTGGTTAGGTTGGCATCGAAAAAAACGCTCTCGGGTGCTTTAGAGTGCCGAGTTTATCACTGTGCATGAAGAAATGACCACCTCCAACGTTTGGTTTATGTTTTATAAGCATTTTTAATTTTATTGCTTAAATCGCATTTTCTCGGCGAGCTGAGCACTTTTTCTGAATTGTACCGCTCCCGTCACTCTGGTTAGGTTGGCATCGAAAAAAACGCTCTCGGGTGCTTTAGAGTGCCGAGTTTATCACTGCGCATGAAGAAATGACCACCTCCAACGTTTGGTTTATGTTTTATAAGCATTTTTAATTTTAGTGCTCGGCGAGCTGAGCACTTTTTCTGAATTGTGCCGCTCCCGTCACTCTGGTTAGGTTGGCATCGAAAAAAACGCTCTCGGGTGCTTTAGAGTGCCGAGTTTATCACTGCGCATGAAGAAATGACCACCTCCAACGTTTGGTTTATGTTTTATAAGCATTTTTAATTTTATTGCTTAAATCGCATTTTCTCGGCGAGCTGAGCACTTTTTCTGAATTGTGCCGCTCCCGTCACTCTGGTTAGGTTGGCATCGAAAAAAACGCTCTCGGGTGCTTTAGAGTGCCGAGTTTATCACTGCGCATGAAGAAATGACCACCTCCAACGTTTGGTTTATGTTTTATAAGCATTTTTAAATTTATTGCTTAAATCGCATTTTCTCGGCGAGCTGAGCACTTTTTCTGAATTGTGCCGCTCCCGTCACTCTGGTTAGGTTGGCATCAAAAAAACTCTCTCGGGTGCTTTAGAGTGCCGAGTTTATCACTGCGCATGAAGAAATGACCACCTCCAACGTTTGGTTTATGTTTTATACGCATTTTTAATTTTATTGCTTAAATCGCATTTTCTCGGCGAGCTGAGCACTTTTTCTGAATTGTGCCGCTCCCGTCACTCTGGTATAGGTTGGCATCGAAAAAAACGCTCTCGGGTGCTTTATAGAGTGCCGAGTTTATCACTGCGCATGAAGAAATGACCACCTCCAACGTTTGGTTTATGTTTTATAAGCATTTTTAATTTTATTGCTTAAATCGCATTTTCTCGGCGAGCTGAGCACTTTTTCTGAATTGTGCCGCTCCCGTCACTCTGGTTAGGTTGGCATCGAAAAAAACGCTCTCGGGTGCTTTAGAGTGCCGAGTTTATCACTGCGCATGAAGAAATGACCACCTCCAACGTTTGGTTTATGTTTTATAAGCATTTTTAATTTTATTGCTTAAATTGCATTTTCTCGGCGAGCTGAGCACTTTTTCTGAATTGTGCCGCTCCCGTCACTCTGGTTAGGTTGGCATCGAAAAAAACGCTCTCGGGTGCTTTAGAGTGCCGAGTTTATCACTGCGCATGAAGAAATGACCACCTCCAACGTTTGGTTTATGTTTTATAAGCATTTTTAATTTTATTGCTTAAATCGCATTTTCTCGGCGAGCTGAGCACTTTTTCTGAATTGTGCCGCTCCCGTCACTCTGGTTAGGTTGGCATCGAAAAAAACGCTCTCGGGTGCTTTAGATTTCCGAGTTTATCACTGCGCATGAAGAAATGACCACCTCCAACGTTTGGTTTATGTTTTATAAGCATTTTTAATTTTATTGCTTAAATTGCATTTTCTCGGCGAGCTGAGCACTTTTTCTGAATTGTGCCGCTCCCGTCACTCTGGTTAGGTTGGCATCGAAAAAAACGCTCTCGGGTGCTTTAGAGTGCCGAGTTTATCACTGCGCATGAATAAATGACCACCTCCAACGTTTGGTTTATGTTTTATAAGCATTTTTAATTTTATTGCTTAAATTGCATTTTCTCGGCGAGCTGAGCACTTTTTCTGAATTGTGCGCTCCCGTCACTCTGGTTAGGTTGGCATCGAAAAAAACGCTCTCGGGTGCTTTAGAGTGCCGAGTTTATCACTGCGCATGAAGAAATGACCACCTCCAACGTTTGGTTTATGTTTTATAAGCATTTTTAATTTTATTGCTTAAATCGCATTTTCTCGGCGAGCTGAGCACTTTTTCTGAATTGTGCCGCTCCCGTCACTCTGGTTACGTTGGCATCGAAAAAAACGCTCTCGGGTGCTTTAGAGTGCCGAGTTTATCACTGCGCATGAAGAAATGACCACCTCCAACGTTTGGTTTATGTTTTATAAGCATTTTTAATTTTATTGCTTAAATCGCATTTTCTCGGCGAGCTGAGCACTTTTTCTGAATTGTGCCGCTCCCGTCACTCTGGTTAGGTTGGCATCGAAAAAAACGCTCTCGGGTGCTTTAGAGTGCCGAGTTTATCACTGCGCATGAAGAAATGACCACCTCCAACGTTTGGTTTATTTTTTATAAGCATTTTTAATTTTATTGCTTAAATCGCATTTTCTCGGCGATGAGCATTTTTCTGAATTGTGCCGCTCCCGTCACTCTGGTTAGGTTGGCATCGAAAAAAATGCTCTCGGGTGCTTTAGAGTGCCGAGTTTATCACTGCGCATGAAGAAATGACCACCTCCAACGTTTGGTTTATGTTTTATAAGCATTTTTAATTTTATTGCTTAAATCGCATTTTCTCGGCGAGCTGAGCACTTTTTCTGAATTGTGCCGCTCCCGTCGCTCTGGTTAGGTTGGCATCGAAAAAAACGCTCTCGGGTGCTTTAGAGTGCCGAGTTTATCACTGCGCATGAAGAAATGACCACCTCCAACGTTTGGTCCATGTTTTATAAGCATTTTTAATTTTATTGCTTAAATCGCATTTTCTCGGCGAGCTGAGCACTTTTTCTGAATTGTGCCGCTCCCGTCACTCTGGTTAGGTTGGCATCGAAAAAAACGCTCTCGGGTGCTTTAGAGTGCCGAGTTTATCACTGCGCATGAAGAAATGACCACCTCCAACGTTTGGTTTATGTTTTATAAGCATTTTTAATTTTATTGCTTAAATCGCATTTTCTCGGCGAGCTGAGCACTTTTTCTGAATTGTGCCGCTCCCGTCACTCTGGTTAGGTTGGCATCGAAAAAAACGCTCTCGGGTGCTTTAGAGTGCCGAGTTTATCACTGCGCATGAAGAAATGACCACCTCCAACGTTTGGTTTATGTTTTATAAGCATTTTTAATTTTATTGCTAAATTGCATTTTCTCGGCGAGCCGAGCACTTTTTCTGAATTGTGCCGCTCCCGTCACTCTGGTTAGGTTGGCATCGAAAAAAACGCTCTCGGGTGCTTTAGAGTGCCGAGTTTATCACTGCGCATGAAGAAATGACCACCTCCAACGTTTGGTTTATGTTTTATAAGCATTTTTAATTTTATTGCTTAAATCGCATTTTCTCGGCGAGCTGAGCACTTTTTCTGAATTGTGCGCTCCCGTCACTCTGGTTAGGTTGGCATCGAAAAAAACGCTCTCGGGTGCTTTAGAGTGCCGAGTTTATCACTGCGCATGAAGAATTGACCACCTCCAACGTTTGGTTTATGTTTTATAAGCATTTTTAATTTTATTGCTTAAATCGCATTTTCTCGGCGAGCTGAGCACTTTTTCTGAATTGTGCCGCTCCCGTCACTCTGGTTAGGTTGGCATCGAAAAAAACGCTCTCGGGTGCTTTAGAGTGCCGAGTTTATCACTGCGCATGAAGAAATGACCACCTCCAACGTTTGGTTTATGTTTTATAAGCATTTTTAATTTTATTGCTTAAATCGCATTTTCTCGGCGAGCTGAGCACTTTTTCTGAATTGTGCCGCTCCCGTCACTCTGGTTAGGTTGGCATCGAAAAAAACGCTCTCGGGTGCTTTAGAGTGCCGAGTTTATCACTGCGCATGAAGAAATGACCACCTCCAACGTTTGGTTTATGTTTTATAAGCATTTTTAATTTTATTGCTTAAATTGCATTTTCTCGGCGAGCTGAGCACTTTTTCTGAATTGTGCCGCTCCCGTCACTCTGGTTAGGTTGGCATCGAAAAAAACGCTCTCGGGTGCTTTAGAGTGCCGAGTTTATCACTGCGCATGACGAAATGACCACCTCCAACGCTTGGTTTATGTTTTATAAGCATTTTTAATTTTATTGCTTAAATCGCATTTTCTCGGCGAGCTGAGCACTTTTTCTGAATTGTGCCGCTCCCGTCACTCTGGTTAGGTTGGCATCGAAAAAAACGCTCTCGGGTGCTTTACAGTGCCGAGTTTATCACTGCGCATGAAGAAATGACCACCTCCAACGTTTGGTTCATGTTTTATAAGCATTTTTAATTTTATTGCTTAAATCGCATTTTCTCGGCGAGCTGAGCACTTTTTCTGAATTGTGCCGCTCCCGTCACTCTGGTTAGGTTGGCATCGAAAAAAAAACGCTCTCGGGTGCTTTAGAGTGCCGAGTTTATCACTGCGCATGAAGAAATGACCACCTCCAACGTTTGGTTTATGTTTTATAAGCATTTTTAATTTTATTGCTTAAATCGCATTTTCTCGGCGAGCTGAGCACTTTTTCTGAATTGTGCCGCTCCCGTCACTCTGGTTAGGTTGGCATCGAAAAAAACGCTCTCGGGTGCTTTAGAGTGCCGAGTTTATCACTGCGCATGAAGAAATGACCACCTCCAACGTTTGGTTTATGTTTTATAAGCATTTTTAATTTTATTGCTTAAATCGCATTTTCTCGGCGAGCTGAGCACTTTTTCTGAATTGTGCCGCTCCCGTCACTCTGGTTAGGTTGGCATCGAAAAAAACGCTCTCGGGTGCTTTAGAGTGCCGAGTTTATCACTGCGCATGAAGAAATGACCACCTCCAACGTTTGGTTTATGTTTTATAAGCATTTTTAATTTTATTGCTTAAATCGCATTTTCTCGGCGAGCTGAGCACTTTTTCTGATTTGTACCGCTCCCGTCACTCTGGTTAGGTTGGCATCGAAAAAAACGCTCTCGGGTGCTTTAGAGTGCCGAGTTTATCACTGCGCATGAAGAAATGACCACCTCCAACGTTTGGTTTATGTTTTATAAGCATTTTTTATTTTAGTGCTCGGCGAGCTGAGCACTTTTTCTGAATTGTGCCGCTCCCGTCACTCTGGTTAGGTTGGCATCGAAAAAAACGCTCTCGGGTGCTTTAGAGTGCCGAGTTTATCACTGCGCATGAAGAAATGACCACCTCCAACGTTTGGTTTATGTTTTATAAGTATTTTTAATTTTATTGCTTAAATCGCATTTTCTCGGCGAGCTGAGCACTTTTTCTGAATAGTGCCGCTCCCGTCACTCTGGTTAGGTTGGCATCAAAAAAACGCTCTCGGGTGCTTTAGAGTGCCGAGTTTATCACTGCGCATGAAGAAATGACCACCTCCAACGTTTGGTTTATGTTTTATAAGCATTTTTAATTTTATTGCTTAAATCGCATTTTCTCGGCGAGCTGAGCACTTTTTCTGAATTGTGCCGCTCCCGTCACTCTGGTTAGGTTGGCATCGAAAAAAACGCTCTCGGGTGCTTTAGAGTGCCGAGTTTATCACTGCGCATGAAGAAATGACCACCTCCAACGTTTGGTTTATGTTTTATAAGCATTTTTAATTTTATTGCTTAAATCGCATTTTCTCGGCGAGCTGAGCACTTTTTCTGAATTGTGCCGCTCCCATCACTCTGCTTAGGTTGGCATCGAAAAAAACGCTCTCGGGTGCTTTAGAGTGCCGAGTTTATCACTGCGCATGAAGAAATGACCACCTCCAACGTTTGGTTTATGTTTTATAAGCATTTTTAATTTTATTGCTTAAATCGCATTTTCTCGGCGAGCTGAGCACTTTTTCTGAATTGTGCCGCTCCCGTCACTCTGGTTAGGTTGGCATCCAAAAAACTCTCTCGGGTGCTTTAGAGTGCCGAGTTTATCACTGCGCATGAAGAGATGACCACCTCCAACGTTTGGTTTATGTTTTATAAGCATTTTTAATTTTATTGCTTAAATCGCATTTTCTCGGCGAGCTGAGCACTTTTTCTGAATTGTGCCGCTCCCGTCACTCTGGTTAGGTTGGCATCGAAAAAAACGCTCTCGGGTGCTTTAGAGTGCCGAGTTTATCACTGCGCATGAAGAAATGACCACCTCCAACGTTTGGTTTATGTTTTATAAGCATTTTTAATTTTATTGCTTAAATCGCATTTTCTCGGCGAGCTGAGCACTTTTTCTGAATTGTGCCACTCCCGTCACTCTGGTTAGGTTGGCATCGAAAAAAACGCTCTCGGGTGCTTTAGAGTGCCGAGTTTATCACTGCGCATGAAGAAATGACCACCTCCAACGTTTGGTTTATGTTTTATAAGCATTTTTAATTTTATTGCTTAAATCGCATTTTCTCGGCGAGCTGAGCACTTTTTCTGAATTGTGCCGCTCCCGTCACTCTGGCTAGGTTGGCATCGAAAAAAACGCTCTCGGGTGCTTTAGAGTGCCGAGTTTATCACTGCGCATGAAGAAATGACCACCTCCAACGTCTGGTTTATGTTTATAAGAATTTTTAATTTTATTGCTTAAATCGCATTTTCTCGGCGAGCTGAGCACTTTTTCTGAATTGTGCCGCTCCCGTCTTTCTGGTTAGGTTGGCATCGAAAAAAACGCTCTCGGGTGCTTTAGAGTGCCGAGTTTATCACTGCGCATGAAGAAATGACCACCTCCAACGTTTGGTTTATGTTTTATAAGCATTTTTAATTTTATTGCTTAAATCGCATTTTCTCGGCGAGCTGAGCACTTTTTCTGAATTGTGCCGCTCCCGTCACTCTGGTTAGGTTGGCATCGAAAAAAACGCTCTCGGGTGCTTTAGAGTGCCGAGTTTATCACTGCGCATGAAGAAATGACCACCTCCAACGTTTGGTTTATGTTTTATAAGCATTTTTAATTTTATTGCTTAAATCGCATTTTCTCGGCGAGCTGAGCACTTTTTCTGAATTGTGCCGCTCCCATCACTCTGGTTAGGTTGGCATCGAAAAAAACGCTCTCGGGTGCTTTAGAGTGCCGAGTTTATCACTGCGCATGAAGAAATGACCACCTCCAACGTTTGGTTTATGTTTTATAAGCATTTTTAATTTTATTGCTTAAATCGCATTTTCTCGGCGAGCTGAGCACTTTTTCTGAATTGTGCCGCTCCCGTCACTCTGGTTAGGTTGGCATCAAAAAAACTCTCTCGGGTGCTTTAGAGTGCCGAGTTTATCACTGCGCATGAAGAAATGACCACCTCCAACGTTTGGTTTATGTTTTATAGGCATTTTTAATTTTATTGCTTAAATCGCATTTTCTCGGCGAGCTGAGCACTTTTTCTGAATTGTGCCGCTCCCGTCACTCTGGTTAGGTTGGCATCGAAAAAAACGCTCTCGGGTGCTTTAGAGTGCCGAGTTTATCACTGCGCATGAAGAAATGACCACCTCCAACGTTTGGTTTATGTTTTATAAGCATTTTTAATTTTATTGCTTAAATCGCATTTTCTCGGCGAGCTGAGCACTTTTTCTGAATTGTGCCGCTCCCGTCACTCTGGTTAGGTTGGCATCGAAAAAAACGTTCTCGGGTGCTTTAGAGTGCCGAGTTTATCACTGCGCATGAAGAAATGACCACCTCCAACGTTTGGTTTATGTTTTATAAGCATTTTTAATTTTATTGCTTAAATCGCATTTTCTCGGCGAGCTGAGCACTTTTTCTGAATTGTGCCGCTCCCGTCACTCTGGTTAGGTTGGCATCGAAAAAAACGCTCTCGGGTGCTTTAGAGTGCCGAGTTTATCACTGCGCATGAAGAAATGACCACCTCCAACGTTTGGTTTATGTTTTATAAGCATTTTTAATTTTATTGCTTAAATCGCATTTTCTCGGCGAGCTGAGCACTTTTTCTGAATTGTGCCGCTCCCGTCACTCTGGTTAGGTTGGCATCGAAAAAAACGCTCTCGGGTGCTTTAGAGTGCCGAGTTTATCACTGCGCATGAAGAAATGACCACCTCCAACGTTTGGTTCATGTTTTATAAGTATTTTTAATTTTATTGCTTAAATCGCATTTTCTCGGCGAGCTGAGCACTTTTTCTGAATTGTGCCGCTCCCGTCACTCTGGTTAGGTTGGCATCGAAAAAAAACGCTCTCGGGTGCTTTAGAGTGCCGAGTTTATCACTGCGCATGAAGAAATGACCACCTCCAACGTTTGGTTTATGTTTTATAAGCATTTTTAATTTTATTGCTTAAATCGCATTTTCTCGGCGAGCTGAGCACTTTTTCTGAATTGTGCCGCTCCCGTCACTCTGGTTAGGTTGGCATCGAAAAAAACGCTCTCGGGTGCTTTAGAGTGCCGAGTTTATCACAGCGCATGAAGAAATGACCACCTCCAACGTTTGGTTTATGTTTTATAAGCATTTTTAATTTTATTGCTTAAATCGCATTTTCTCGGCGAGCTGAGCACTTTTTCTGAATTGTGCCGCTCCCGTCACTCTGGTTAGGTTGGCATCGAAAAAAACGCTCTCGGGTGCTTTAGAGTGCCGAGTTTATCACTGCGCATGAAGAAATGACCACCTCCAACGTTTGGTTTATGTTTTATAAGCATTTTTAATTTTATTGCTTAAATCGCATTTTCTCGGCGAGCTGAGCACTTTTTCTGAATTGTACCACTCCCGTCACTCTGGTTAGGTTGGCATCGAAAAAAACGCTCTCGGGTGCTTTAGAGTGCCGAGTTTATCACTGCGCATGAAGAAATGACCACCTCCAACGTTTGGTTTATGTTTTATAAGCATTTTTAATTTTATTGCTCGGCGAGCTGAGCACTTTTTCTGAATTGTGCTGCTCCCGTCACTCTGGTTAGGTTGGCATCGAAAAAAACGCTCTCGGGTGCTTTAGAGTGCCGAGTTTATCACTGCGCATGAAGAAATGACCACCTCCAACGTTTGGTTTATGTTTTATAAGCATTTTTAATTTTATTGCTTGCTTAAATCGCATTTTCTCGGCGAGCTGAGCACTTTTTCTGAATTGTGCCGCTCCCGTCACTCTGGTTAGGTTGCCATCGAAAAAAACGCTCTCGGGTGCTTTAGAGTGCCGAGTTTATCACTGCGCATGAAGAAATGACCACCTCCAACGTTTGGTTTATGTTTTATAAGCATTTTTAATTTTATTGCTTAAATCGCATTTTCTCGGCGAGCTGAGCACTTTTTCTGAATTGTGCCGCTCCCGTCACTCTGGCTAGGTTGGCATCGAAAAAAACGCTCTCGGGTGCTTTAGAGTGCCGAGTTTATCACTGCGCATGAAGAAATGACCACCTCCAACGTCTGGTTTATGTTTTATAAGAATTTTTAATTTTATTGCTTAAATCGCATTTTCTCGGCGAGCTGAGCACTTTTTCTGAATTGTGCCGCTCCCGTCACTCTGGTTAGGTTGGCATCGAAAAAAACGCTCTCGGGTGCTTTAGAGTGCCGAGTTTATCACTGCGCATGAAGAAATGACCACCTCCAACGTTTGGTTTATGTTTTATAAGCATTTTTAATTTTATTGCTTAAATCGCATTTTCTCGGCGAGCTGAGCACTTTTTCTGAATTGTGCCGCTCCCGTCACTCTGGTTAGGTTGGCATCGAAAAAAACGCGTTCGGGTGCTTTAGAGTGCCGAGTTTATCACTGCGCATGAAGAAATGACCATCTCCAACGTTTGGTTTATGTTTTATAAGCATTTTTAATTTTATTGCTTAAATCGCATTTTCTCGGCGAGCTGAGCACTTTTTCTGAATTGTGCCGCTCCCGTCATTCTGGTTAGGTTGGCATCGAAAAAAACGCTCTCGGGTGCTTTAGAGTGCCGAGTTTATCACTGCGCATGAAGAAATGACCACCTCCAACGTTTGGTTTATGTTTTATAAGCATTTTTAATTTTATTGCTTAAATCGCATTTTCTCGGCGAGCTGAGCACTTTTTCTGAATTGTGCCGCTCCCGTCACTCTGGTTAGGTTGGCATCGAAAAAAACGCTCTCGGGTGCTTTAGAGTGCCGAGTTTATCACTGCGCATGAAGAAATGACCACCTCCAACGTTTGGCTTATGTTTTATAAGCATTTTTAATTTTATTGCTTAAATCGCATTTTCTCGGCGAGCTGAGCACTTTTTCTGAATTGTGCCGCTCCCGTCACTCTGGTTAGGTTGACATCGAAAAAAACGCTCTCGGGTGCTTTAGAGTGCCGAGTTTAACACTGCGCATGAAGAAATGACCACCTCCAACGTTTGGTTTATGTTTTATAGGCATTTTTAATTTTATTGCTTAAATCGCATTTTCTCGGCGAGCTGAGCACTTTTTCTGAATTGTGCCGCTCCCGTCACTCTGGTTAGGTTGGCATCGAAAAAAACGCTCTCGGGTGCTTTAGAGTGCCGAGTTTATCACTGCGCATGAAGAAATGACCACCTCCAACGTTTGGTTTATGTTTTATAAGCATTTTTAATTTTATTGCTTAAATCGCATTTTCTCGGCGAGCTGAGCACTTTTTCTGAATTGTGCCGCTCCCGTCACTCTGGTTAGGTTGGCATCGAAAAAAACGTTCTCGGGTGCTTTAGAGTGCCGAGTTTATCACTGCGCATGAAGAAATGACCACCTCCAACGTTTGGTTTATGTTTTATAAGCATTTTTAATTTTATTGCTTAAATCGCATTTTCTCGGCGAGCTGAGCACTTTTTCTGAATTGTGCCGCTCCCGTCACTCTGGTTAGGTTGGCATCGAAAAAAACGCTCTCGGGTGCTTTAGAGTGCCGAGTTTATCACTGCGCATGAAGAAATGACCACCTCCAACGTTTGGTTTATGTTTTATAAGCATTTTTAATTTTATTGCTTAAATCGCATTTTCTCGGCGAGCTGAGCACTTTTTCTGAATTGTGCCGCTCCCGTCACTCTGGTTAGGTTGGCATCGAAAAAAACGCTCTCGGGTGCTTTAGAGTGCCGAGTTTATCACTGCGCATGAAGAAATGACCACCTCCAACGTTTGGTTCATGTTTTATAAGCATTTTTAATTTTATTGCTTAAATCGCATTTTCTCGGCGAGCTGAGCACTTTTTCTGAATTGTGCCGCTCCCGTCACTCTGGTTAGGTTGGCATCGAAAAAAAACGCTCTCGGGTGCTTTAGAGTGCCGAGTTTATCACTGCGCATGAAGAAATGACCACCTCCAACGTTTCGTTTATGTTTTATAAGCATTTTTAATTTTATTGCTTAAATCGCATTTTCTCGGCGAGCTGAGCACTTTTTCTGAATTGTACCGCTCCCGTCACTCTGGTTAGGTTGGCATCGAAAAAAACGCTCTCGGGTGCTTTAGAGTGCCGAGTTTATCACTGCGCATGAAGAAATGACCACCTCCAACGTTTGGTTTATGTTTTATAAGCATTTTTAATTTTAGTGCTCGGCGAGCTGAGCACTTTTTCTGAATTGTGCCGCTCCCGTCACTCTGGTTAGGTTGGCATCGAAAAAAAACGCTCTCGGGTGCTTTAGAGTGCCGAGTTTATCACTGCGCATGAAGAAATGACCACCTCCAACGTTTGGTTTATGTTTTATAAGCATTTTTAATTTTATTGCTTAAATCGCATTTTCTCGGCGAGCTGAGCACTTTTTCTGAATAGTGCCGCTCCCGTCACTCTGGTTAGGTTGGCATCAAAAAAACGCTCTCGGGTGCTTTAGAGTGCCGAGTTTATCACTGCGCATGAAGAAATGACCACCTCCAACGTTTGGTTTATGTTTTATAAGCATTTTTAATTTTATTGCTTAAATCGCATTTTCTCGGCGAGCTGAGCACTTTTTCTGAATTGTGCCGCTCCCGTCACTCTGGTTAGGTTGGCATCGAAAAAAACGCTCTCGGGTGCTTTAGAGTGCCGAGTTTATCACTGCGCATGAAGAAATGACCACCTCCAACGTTTGGTTTATGTTTTATAAGCATTTTTAATTTTATTGCTTAAATCGCATTTTCTCGGCGAGCTGAGCACTTTTTCTGAATATTGCCGCTCCCATCACTCTGGTTAGGTTGGCATCGAAAAAAACGCTCTCGGGTGCTTTAGAGTGCCGAGTTTATCACTGCGCATGAAGAAATGACCACCTCCAACGTTTGGTTTATGTTTTATAAGCATTTTTAATTTTATTGCTTAAATCGCATTTTCTCGGCGAGCTGAGCACTTTTTCTGAATTGTGCCGCTCCCGTCACTCTGGTTAGGTTGGCATCAAAAAAACTCTCTCGGGTGCTTTAGAGTGCCGAGTTTATCACTGCGCATGAAGAAATGACCACCTCCAACGTTTGGTTTATGTTTTATAAGCATTTTTAATTTTATTGCTTAAATCGCATTTTCTCGGCGAGCTGAGCACTTTTTCTGAATTGTGCCGCTCCCGTCACTCTGGTTAGGTTGGCATCGAAAAAAACGCTCTCGGGTGCTTTAGAGTGCCGAGTTTATCACTGCGCATGAAGAAATGACCACCTCCAACGTTTGGTTTATGTTTTATAAGCATTTTTAATTTTATTGCTTAAATCGCATTTTCTCGGCGAGCTGAGCACTTTTTCTGAATTGTGCCGCTCCCGTCACTCTGGTTAGGTTGGCATCGAAAAAAACGCTCTCGGGTGCTTTAGAGTGCCGAGTTTATCACTGCGCATGAAGAAATGACCACCTCCAACGTTTGGTTTATGTTTTATAAGCATTTTTAATTTTATTGCTTAAATCGCATTTTCTCGGCGAGCTGAGCACTTTTTCTGAATTGTGCCGCTCCCGTCACTCTGGTTAGGTTGGCATCGAAAAAAACGCTCTCGGGTGCTTTAGAGTGCCGAGTTTATCACTGCGCATGAAGAAATGACCACCTCCAACGTTTGGTTTATGTTTTATAAGCATTTTTAATTTTATTGCTTAAATCGCATTTTCTCGGCGAGCTGAGCACTTTTTCTGAATTGTGCCGCTCCCGTCACTCTGGTTAGGTTGGCATCGAAAAAAACGCTCTCGGGTGCTTTAGAGTGCCGAGTTTATCACTGCGCATGAAGAAATGACCACCTCCAACGTTTGGTTTATGTTTTATAAGCATTTTTAATTTTATTGCTTAAATCGCATTTTATCGGCGAGCTGAGCACTTTTTCTGAATTGTGCCGCTCCCGTCACTCTAGTTAGGTTGGCATCGAAAAAAACGCTCTCGGGTGCTTTAGAGTGCCAAGTTTATCACTGCGCATGAAGAAATGACCATCTCCAACGTTTGGTTTATGTTTTATAAGCATTTTTAATTTTATTGCTTAAATCGCATTTTCTCGGCGAGCTGAGCACTTTTTCTGAATTGTGCCGCTCCCGTCACTCTGGTTAGGTTGGCATCGAAAAAAACGCTCTCGGGTGCTTTAGAGTGCCGAGTTTATCACTGCGCATGAAGAAATGACCACCTCCAACGTTTGGTTTATGTTTTATAAGCATTTTTAATTGTATTGCTTAAATCGCATTTTCTCGGCGAGCTGAGCACTTTTTCTGAATTGTGCCGCTCCCGTCACTCTGGTTAGGTTGGCATTGAAAAAAACGCTCTCGGGTGCTTTAGAGTGCCGAGTTTATCACTGCGCATGAAGAAATGACCACCTCCAACGTTTGGTTTATGTTTTATAAGCATTTTTAATTTTATTGCTTAAATCGCATTTTCTCGGCGAGCTGAGCACTTTTTCTGAATTGTGCCGCTCCCGTCACTCTGGTTAGGTTGGCATCGAAAAAAACGCTCTCGGGTGCTTTAGAGTGCCGAGTTTATCACTGCGCATGAAGAAATGACCACCTCCAACGTTTGGTTTATGTTTTATAAGCATTTTTAATTTTATTGCTTAAATCGCATTTTCTCGGCGAGCTGAGCACTTTTTCTGAATTGTGCCGCTCCCGTCACTCTGGTTAGGTTGGCATCGAAAAAAACGCTCTCGGGTGCTTTAGAGTGCCGAGTTTATCACTGCGCATGAAGAAATGACCACCTCCAACGTTTGGTTCATGTTTTATAAGCATTTTTAATTTTATTGCTTAAATCGCATTTTCTCGGCGAGCTGAGCACTTTTTCTGAATTGTGCCGCTCCCGTCACTCTGGTTAGGTTGGCATCGAAAAAAAACGCTCTCGGGTGCTTTAGAGTGCCGAGTTTATCACTGCGCATGAAGAAATGACCACCTCCAACGTTTGGTTTATGTTTTATAAGCATTTTTAATTTTATTGCTTAAATCGCATTTTCTCGGCGAGCTGAGTTGTGCCGCTCCCGTCACTCTGGTTAGGTTGGCATCGAAAAAAACGCTCTCGGGTGCTTTAGAGTGCCGAGTTTATCACTGCGCATGAAGAAATGACCACCTCCAACGTTTGGTTTATGTTTTATAAGCATTTTTAATTTTATTGCTTAAATCGCATTTTCTCGGCGAGCTGAGCACTTTTTCTGAATTGTGCCGCTCTAGTCACTCTGGTTAGGTTGGCATCGAAAAAAACGCTCTCGGGTGCTTTAGATTGCCGAGTTTATCACTGCGCATGAAGAAATGACCACCTCCAACGTTTGGTTTATGTTTTATAAGCATTTTTAATTTTATTGCTTAAATCGCATTTTCTCGGCGAGCTGAGCACTTTTTCTGAATTGTGCCGCTCCCGTCACTCTGGTTAGGTTGGCATCGAAAAAAACGCTCTCGGGTGCTTTAGAGTGCCGAGTTTATCACTGCGCATGAAGAAATGACCAACTCCAACGTTTGGTTTATGTTTTATAAGCATTTTTAATTTTATTGCTTAAATCGCGTTTTCTCGGCGAGCTGAGCACTTTTCTGAATTGTGCCGCTCCCGTCACTCTGGTTAGGTTGGCATCGAAAAAAACGCTCTCGGGTGCTTTAGAGTGCCGAGTTTATCACTGCGCATGAAGAAATGACCACCTCCAACGTTTGGTTTATGTTTTATAAGCATTTTTAATTTTATTGCTTGAATCGCATTTTCTCGGCGAGCTGAGCACTTTTTCTGAATTGTGCCGCTCCCGTCACTCTGGTTAGGTTGGCATCGAAAAAAAACGCTCTCGGGTGCTTTAGAGTGCCGAGTTTATCACTGCGCATGAAGAAATGACCACCTCCAACGTTTGGTTTATGTTTTATAAGCATTTTTAATTTTATTGCTTAAATCGCATTTTCTCGGCGAGCTGAGCACTTTTTCTGAATTGTGCCGCTCCCGTCACTCTGGTTAGGTTGGCATCGAAAAAAACGCTCTCGGGTGCTTTAGAGTGCCGAGTTTATCACTGCGCATGAAGAAATGACCACCTCCAACGTTTGGTTTATGTTTTATAAGCATGTTTAATTTTATTGCTTAAATCGCATTTTCTCGGCGAGCTGAGCACTTTTTCTGAATTGTGCCGCTCCCGTCACTCTGGTTAGGTTGGCATCGAAAAAAACGCTCTCGGGTGCTTTAGAGTGCCGAGTTTATCACTGCGCATGAAGAAATGACCACCTCCAACGTTTGGTTTATGTTTTATAAGCATTTTTAATTTTATTGCTTAAATCGCATTTTCTCGGCGAGCTGAGCACTTTTTCTGAATTGTGCCGCTCCCGTCACTCTGGTTAGGTTGGCATCGAAAAAAACGCTCTCGGGTGCTTTAGAGTGCCGAGTTTATCACTGCGCATGAAGAAATGACCACCTCCAACGTTTGGTTTATGTTTTATAAGCATTTTTAATCTTATTGCTCAAATCGCATTTTCTCGGCGAGCTGAGCACTTTTTCTGAATTGTGCCGCTCCCGTCACTCTGGTTAGGTTGGCATCGAAAAAAACGCTCTCGGGTGCTTTAGAGTGCCGAGTTTATCACTGCGCATGAAGAAATGACCACCTCCAACGTTTGGTTTATGTTTTATAAGCATTTTTAATTTTATTGCTTAAATCGCATTTTCTCGGCGAGCTGAGTTGTGCCGCTCCCGTCACTCTGGTTAGGTTGGCATCGAAAAAAACGCTCTCGGGTGCTTTAGAGTGCCGAGTTTATCACTGCGCATGAAGAAATGACCACCTCCAACGTTTGGTTTATGTTTTATAAGCATTTTTAATTTTATTGCTTAAATCGCATTTTCTCGGCGAGCTGAGCACTTTTTCTGAATTGTGCCGCTCCCGTCACTCTGGTTAGGTTGGCATCGAAAAAAACGCTCTCGGGTGCTTTAGAGTGCCGAGTTTATCACTGCGCATGAAGAAATGACCACCTCCAACGTTTGGTTTATGTTTTATAAGCATTTTTAATTTTATTGCTTGCTTAAATCGCATTTTCTCGGCGAGCTGAGCACTTTTTCTGAATTGTGCCGCTCCCGTCACTCTGGTTAGGTTGCCATCGAAAAAAACGCTCTCGGGTGCTTTAGAGTGCCGAGTTTATCACTGCGCATGAAGAAATGACCACCTCCAACGTTTGGTTTATGTTTTATAAGCATTTTTAATTTTATTGCTTGCTTAAATCGCATTTTCTCGGCGAGCTGAGCACTTTTTCTGAATTGTGCCGCTCCCGTCACTCTGGTTAGGTTGGCATCGAAAAAAACGCTCTCGTGTGCTTTAGAGTGCCGAGTTTATCACTGCGCATGAAGAAATGACCACCTCCAACGTTTGGTTTATGTTTTATAAGCATTTTTAATTTTATTGCTTAAATCGCATTTTCTCGGCGAGCTGAGTTGTGCCGCTCCCGTCACTCTGGTTAGGTTGGCATCGAAAAAAACGCTCTCGGGTGCTTTAGAGTGCCGAGTTTATCACTGCGCATGAAGAAATGACCACCTCCAACGTTTGGTTTATGTTTTATAAGCATTTTTAATTTTATTGCTTAAATCGCATTTTCTCGGCGAGCTGAGCACTTTTTCTGAATTGTGCCGCTATAGTCACTCTGGTTAGGTTGGCATAAAAAAAAACGCTCTCGGGTGCTTTAGATTGCCGAGTTTATCACTGCGCATGAAGAAATGACCACCTCCAACGTTTGGTTTATGTTTTATAAGCATTTTTAATTTTATTGCTTAAATCGCATTTTCTCGGCGAGCTGAGCACTTTTTCTGAATTGTGCCGCTCCCGTCACTCTGGTTAGGTTGGCATCGAAAAAAACGCTCTCGGGTGCTTTAGAGTGCCGAGTTTATCACTGCGCATGAAGAAATGACCACCTCCAACGTTTGGTTTATGTTTTATAAGCATTTTTAATTTTATTGCTTAAATCGCATTTTCTCGGCGAGCTGAGCACTTTTTCTGAATTGTGCCGCTCCCGTCACTCTGGTTAGGTTGGCATCGAAAAAAACGCTCTCGGGTGCTTTAGAGTGCCGAGTTTATCACTACGCATGAAGAAATGACCACCTCCAACGTTTGGTTTATGTTTTATAAGCATTTTTAATTTTATTGCTTAAATCGCATTTTCTCGGCGAGCTGAGCACTTTTTCTGAATTGTGCCGCTCCCGTCACTCTGGTTAGGTTGGCATCGAAAAAAACGCTCTCGGGTGCTTTAGAGTGCCGAGTTTATCACTGCGCATGAAGAAATGACCACCTCCAACGTTTGGTTTATGTTTTATAAGCATTTTTAATTTTATTGCTTATATCGCATTTTCTCGGCGAGCTGAGCACTTTTTCTGAATTGTGCCGCTCCCGTCACTCTGGTTAGGTTGGCATCGAAATAGACGCTGTCGGGTGCTTTAGAGTGCCGAGTATTCACTGCGCATGAAGAAATGACCACCTCCAACGTTTCGTTTATGTTTTATAAGCATTTTTAATTTTATTGCTTAAATCGAATTTTCTCGGCGAGCTGAGCACTTTTTCTGAATTGTGCCGCTCCCGTCACTCTGGTTAGGTTGGCATCGAAAAAAACGCTCTCGGGTGCTTTAGAGTGCCGAGTTTATCACTGCGCATGAAGAAATGACCACCTCCAACGTTCGGTTTATGTTTTATAAGCATTTTTAATTTTATTGCTTAAATCGCATTTTCTCGGCGAGCTGAGCACTTTTTCTGAATTGTGCCGCTCCCGTCACTCTGGTTAGGTTGGCATCGAAAAAAACGCTCTCGGGTGCTTTAGAGTGCCGAGTTTATCACTGCGCACGAAGAAATGACCACCTCCAACGTTTGGTTCATGTTTTATAAGCATTTTTAATTTTATTGCTTAAATCGCATTTTCTCGGCGAGCTGAGCACTTTTTCTGAATTGTGCCGCTCCCGTCACTCTGGTTAGGTTGGCATCGAAAAAAACGCTCTCGGGTGCTTTAGAGTGCCGAGTTTATCACTGCGCATGAAGAAATGACCACCTCCAACGTTTGGTTTATGTTTTATAAGCATGTTTAATTTTATTGCTTAAATCGCATTTTCTCGGCGAGCTGAGCACTTTTTCTGAATTGTGCCGCTCCCGTCACTCTGGTTAGGTTGGCATCGAAAAAAACGCTCTCGGGTGCTTTAGAGTGCCGAGTTTATCACTGCGCATGAAGAAATGACCACCTCCAACGTTTGGTTTATGTTTTATAAGCATTTTTAATTTTATTGCTTAAATCGCATTTTCTCGGCGAGCTGAGCACTTTTTCTGAATTGTGCCGCTCCCGTCACTCTGGTTAGGTTGGCATCGAAAAAAAACGCTCTCGGGTGCTTTAGAGTGCCGAGTTTATCACTGCGCATGAAGAAATGACCACCTCCAACGTTTGGTTTATGTTTTATAAGCATTTTTAATTTTATTGCTTAAATCGCATTTTCTCGGCGAGCTGAGCACTTTTTCTGAATTGTGCCGCTCCCGTCACTCTGGTTAGGTTGGCATCGAAAAAAACGCTCTCGGGTGCTTTAGAGTGCCGAGTTTATCACTGCGCATGAAGAAATGACCACCTCCAACGTTTGGTTTATGTTTTATAAGCATGTTTAATTTTATTGCTTAAATCGCATTTTCTCGGCGAGCTGAGCACTTTTTCTGAATTGTGCCGCTCCCGTCACTCTGGTTAGGTTGGCATCGAAAAAAACGCTCTCGGGTGCTTTAGAGTGCCGAGTTTATCACTGCGCATGAAGAAATGACCACCTCCAACGTTTGGTTTATGTTTTATAAGCATTTTTAATTTTATTGCTTAAATCGCATTTTCTCGGCGAGCTGAGCACTTTTTCTGAATTGTGCCGCTCCCGTCACTCTGGTTAGGTTGGCATCGAAAAAAACGCTCTCGGGTGCTTTAGAGTGCCGAGTTTATCACTGCGCATGAAGAAATGACCACCTCCAACGTTTGGTTTATGTTTTATAAGCATTTTTAATTTTATTGCTTGCTTAAATCGCATTTTCTCGGCGAGCTGAGCACTTTTTCTGAATTGTGCCGCTCCCGTCACTCTGGTTAGGTTGCCATCGAAAAAAACGCTCTCGGGTGCTTTAGAGTGCCGAGTTTATCACTGCGCATGAAGAAATCACCACCTCCAACGTTTGGTTTATGTTTTATAAGCATTTTTAATTTTATTGCTTAAATCGCATTTTCTCGGCCGGCTGAGCACTTTTTCTGAATTGTGCCGCTCCCGTCACTCTGGTTAGGTTGGCATCGAAAAAAACGCTCTCGGGTGCTTTAGAGTGCCGAGTTTATCACAGCGCATGAAGAAATGACCACCTCCAACGTTTGGTTTATGTTTTATAAGCATTTTTAATTTTATTGCTTAAATCGCATTTTCTCGGCGAGCTGAGCACTTTTTCTGAATTGTGCCGCTCAAGTCACTCTGGTTAGGTTGGCATCGAAAAAAACGCTCTCGGGTGCTTTAGAGTGCCGAGTTTATCACTGCGCATGAAGAAATGACCACCTCCAACGTTTGGTTTATGTTTTATAAGCATTTTTAATTTTATTGCTTAAATCGCATTTTCTCGGCGAGCTGAGCACTTTTTCTGAATTGTGCCGCTCCCGTCACTCTGGTTAGGTTGGCATCGAAAAAAACGCTCTCGGGTGCTTTAGAGTGCCGAGTTTATCACTGCGCATGAAGAAATGACCACCTCCAACGTTTGGTTTATGTTTTATAAGCATTTTTAATTTTATTGCTTAAATCGCATTTTCTCGGCGAGCTGAGCACTTTTTCTGAATTGTGCCGCTCCCGTCACTCTGGTTAGGTTGGCATCGAAAAAAACGCTCTCGGGTGCTTTAGAGTGCCGAGTTTATCACTGCGCATGAAGAAATGACCACCTCCAACGTTTGGTTTATGTTTTATAAGCATTTTTAATTTTATTTCTTAAATCGCATTTTCTCGGCGAGCTGAGCACTTTTTCTGAATTGTGCCGCTCCCGTCACTCTGGTTAGGTTGGCATCGAAAAAAACGCTATCGGGTGCTTTAGAGTGCCGAGTTTATCACTGCGCATGAAGAAATGACCACCTCCAACGTTTGGTTTATGTTTTATAAGCATTTTTAATTTTATTGCTGAAATCGAATTTTCTCGGCGAGCTGAGCACTTTTTCTGAATTGTGCCCCTCCCGTCACTCTGGTTAGGTTGGCATCGAAAAAAACGCTCTCGGGTGCTTTAGAGTGCCGAGTTTATCACTGCGCATGAAGAAATGACCACCTCCAACGTTTGGTTTATGTTTTATAAGCATTTTTAATTTTATTGCTTAAATCGCATTTTCTCGGCGAGCTGAGCACTTTTTCTGAATTGTGCCGCTCCCGTCACTCTGGTTAGGTTGGCATCGAAAAAAACGCTCTCGGGTGCTTTAGAGTGCCGAGTTTATCACTGCGCATGAAGAAATGACCACCTCCAACGTTTGGTTTATGTTTTATAAGCATTTTTAATTTTATTGCTTAAATCGCATTTTCTCGGCGAGCTGAGCACTTTTTCTGAATTGTGCCGCTCCCGTCACTCTGGTTAGGTTGGCATCGAAAAAAACGCTCTCGGGTGCTTTAGAGTGCCGAGTTTATCACTGCGCATGAAGAAATGACCACCTCCAACGTTTGGTTTATGTTTTATAAGCATTTTTAATTTTATTGCTTAAATCGCATTTTCTCGGCGAGCTGAGTTGTGCCGCTCCCGTCACTCTGGTTAGGTTGGCATCGAAAAAAACGCTCTCGGGTGCTTTAGAGTGCCGAGTTTATCACTGCGCATGAAGAAATGACCACCTCCAACGTTTGGTTTATGTTTTATAAGCATTTTTAATTTTATTGCTTAAATCGCATTTTCTCGGCGAGCTGAGCACTTTTTCTGAATTGTGCCGCTCCCGTCAGTCTGGTTAGGTTGGCATCGAAAAAAAACGCTCTCGGGTGCTTTAGAGTGCCGAGTTTATCACTGCGCATGAAGAAATGACCACCTCCAACGTTTGGTTTATGTTTTATAAGCATTTTTAATTTTATTGCTTAAATCGCATTTTCTCGGCGAGCTGAGCACTTTTTCTGAATGGTGCCGCTCCCGTCACTCTGGTTAGGTTGGCATAGTTATAGCGCTCTCGGGTACTTCAGAGTGCCGAGTTTATCACTGCGCATGAAGAAATGACCACCTGCAACGTTTGGTTTATGTTTTATAAGCATTTTTAATTTTATTGCTTAAATCGCATTTTCTCGGCGAGCTGAGCACTTTTTCTGAATTGTGCCGCTCCCGTCACTCTGGTTAGGTTGGCATCGAAAAAAACGCTCTCGGGTGCTTTAGAGTGCCGAGTTTATCACTGCGCATGAAGAAATGACCACCTCCAACGTTTGGTTTATGTTTTATAAGCATTTTTAATTTTATTGCTTAAATCGCATTTTCTCGGCGAGCTGAGCACTTTTTCTGAATTGTGCCGCTCCCGTCACTCTGGTTAGGTTGGCATCGAAAAAAAAACGCTCTCGGGTGCTTTAGAGTGCCGAGTTTATCACTGCGCATGAAGAAATGACCACCTCCAACGTTTGGTTTATGTTTTATAAGCATTTTTAATTTTATTGCTTAAATCGCATTTTCTCGGCGAGCTGAGCACTTTTTCTGAATGGTGCCGCTCCCGTCACTCTGGTTAGGTTGGCATAGTTATAGCGCTCTCGGGTACTTCAGAGTGCCGAGTTTATCACTGCGCATGAAGAAATGACCACCTGCAACGTTTGGTTTATGTTTTATAAGCATTTTTAATTTTATTGCTTAAATCGCATTTTCTCGACGAGCTGAGCACTTTTTCTGAATTGTGCCGCTCCCGTCACTCTGGTTAGGTTGGCATAGAAAAAAACGCTCACGGGTGATTTAGAGTGCCGAGTTTATCACTGCGCATGAAGAAATGACCACCTCCAACGTTTGGTTTATGTTTTATAAACATTTTTAATTTTATTGCTTAAATCGCATTTTCTCGGCGAGCTGAGCACTTTTTCTGAATTGTGCCGCTCCTGTCACTCTGGTTAGGTTGGCATCGAAAAAAACGCTCTCGGGTGCTTTAGAGTGCCGAGTTTATCACTGCGCATGAAGCAATGACCACCTCCAACGTTTGGTTTATGTTTTATAAGCATTTTTAATTTTATTGCTTAAATCGCATTTTCTCGGCGAGCTGAGCACTTTTGCTGAATTGCGCCGCTCCCGTCACTCTGGTTAGGTTGGCATCGAAAAAAACGCTCTCGGGTGCTTTAGAGTGCCGAGTTTATCACTGCGCATGAAGAAATGACCACCCCCAACGTTTGGTTTATGTTTTATAAGCATTTTTAATTTTATTGCTTAAATCGCAATTTCTCGGCGAGCTGAGCACTTTTTCTGAATTGTGCCGCTCCCGTCACTCTGGTTAGGTTGGCATCGAAAAAAACGCTCTCGGGTGCTTTAGAGTGCCGAGTTTATCACTGCGCATGAAGAGATGACCACCTCCAACATTTGGTTTATGTTTTATAAGCATTTTTAATTTTATTGCTTAAATCACATTTTCTCGGCGAGCTGAGCACTTTTTCTGAATTGTGCCGCTCCCGTCACTCTGGTTAGATTGGCATCGAAAAAAAGGCTCTCGGGTGCTTTAGAGTTCCGAGTTTATCACTGCGCATGAAGAAATGACCACCTCCAACGTTTGGTTTATGTTTTATAAGCATTTTTAATTTTATTGCTTAAATCGCATTTTCTTTGCGAGCTGAGCACTTTTTCTGAATTGTGCCGCTCCCGTCACTCTGGTTAGGTTGGCATCGAAAAAAAACGCTCTCGGGTGCTTTAGAGTGCCGAGTTTATCACTGCGCATGAAGAAATGACCACCTCCAACGTTTGGTTTATGTTTTATAAGCATTTTTAATTTTATTGCTTAAATCGCATTTTCTCGGCGAGCTGAGCACTTTTTCTGAATTGTGCCGCTCCCGTCACTCTGGTTAGGTTGGCATCGAAAAAAACGCTCTCGGGTGCTTTAGAGTGCGGAGTTTATCACTGCGCATGAAGAAATGACCACCTCCAACGTTTGGTTTATGTTTTATAAGCATTTGTAATTTTATTGCTTAAATCGCATTTTCTCGGCGAGCTGAGCACTTTTTCTGAATTGTGCCGCTCCCGTCACTCTGGTTAGGTTGGCATCGAAAAAAACGCTCTCGGGTGCTTTAGAGTGCCGAGTTTATCACTGCGCATGAAGAAATGACCACCTCCAACGTTTGGTTTATGTTTTATAAGCATTTTTAATTTTATTTCTTAAATCGCATTTTCTCGGCGAGCTGAGCACTTTTTCTGAATTGTGCCGCTCCCGTCACTCTGGTTAGGTTGGCATCGAAAAAAACGCTATCGGGTGCTTTAGAGTGCCGAGTTTATCACTGCGCATGAAGAAATGACCACCTCCAACGTTTGGTTTATGTTTTATAAGCATTTTTAATTTTATTGCTGAAATCGAATTTTCTCGGCGAGCTGAGCACTTTTTCTGAATTGTGCCCCTCCCGTCACTCTGGTTAGGTTGGCATCGAAAAAAACGCTCTCGGGTGCTTTAGAGTGCCGAGTTTATCACTGCGCATGAAGAAATGACCACCTCCAACGTTTGGTTTATGTTTTATAAGCATTTTTAATTTTATTGCTTAAATCGCATTTTCTCGGCGAGCTGAGTACTTTTTCTGAATTGTGCCGCTCCCGTCACTCTGGTTAGGTTGGCATCGAAAAAAACGCTCTCGGGTGCTTTAGAGTGCCGAGTTTATCACTGCGCATGAAGAAATGACCACCTCCAACGTTTGGTTTATGTTTTATAAGCATTTTTAATTTTATTGCTTAAATCGCATTTTCTCGGCGAGCTGAGCACGTTTTCTGAATTGTGCCGCTCCCGTCACTCTGGTTAGGTTGGCATCGAAAAAAACGCTCTCGGGTGCTTTAGAGTGCCGAGTTTATCACTGCGCATGAAGAAATGACCACCTCCAACGTTTGGTTTATGTTTTATAAGCATTTTTAATTTTATTGCTTAAATCGCATTTTCTCGGCGAGCTGAGCACTTTTTCTGAATTGTGCCGCTCCCGTCACTCTGGTTAGGTTGGCATCGAAAAAAACGCTCTCGGGTGCTTTAGAGTGCCGAGTTTATCACTGCGCATGAAGAAATGACCACCTCCAACGTTTGGTTTATGTTTTATAAGCATTTTTAATTTTATTGCTTAAATCGCATTTTCTCGGCGAGCTGAGCACTTTTTCTGAATTGTGCCGCTCCCGTCACTCTGGTTAGGTTGGCATCGAAAAAAACGCTCTCGGGTGCTTTAGAGTGCCGAGTTTATCACTGCGCATGAAGAAATGACCACCTCCAACGTTTGGTTTATGTTTTATAAGCATTTTTAATTTTATTGCTTAAATCGCATTTTCTCGGCGAGCTGAGCACTTTTTCTGAATTGTGCCGCTCCCGTCACTCTGGTTAGGTTGGCATCGAAAAAAACGCTCTCGGGTGCTTTAGAGTGCCGAGTTTATCACTGCGCATGAAGAAATGACCACCTCCAACGTTTGGTTTATGTTTTATAAGCATTTTTAATTTTATTGCTTAAATCGCATTTTCTCGGCGAGCTGAGCACTTTTTCTGAATTGTGCCGCTCCCGTCACTCTGGTTAGGTTGGCATCGAAAAAAACGCTCTCGGGTGCTTTAGAGTGCCGAGTTTATCACTGCGCATGAAGAAATGACCACCTCCAACGTTTGGTTTATGTTTTATAAGCATTTTTAATTTTATTGCTTAAATCGCATTTTCTCGGCGAGCTGAGCACTTTTTCTGAATTGTGCCGCTCCCGTCACTCTGGTTAGGTTGGCATCGAAAAAAACGCTCTCGGGTGCTTTAGAGTGCCGAGTTTATCACTGCGCATGAAGAAATGACCACCTCCAACGTTTGGTTTATGTTTTATAAGCATTTTTAATTTTATTGCTTAAATCGCATTTTCTCGGCGAGCTGAGCACTTTTTCTGAATTGTGCCGCTCCCGTCACTCTGGTTAGGTTGGTGTTAGGTCTAAATACTATCAGACATTAAACCACACACTGGAAGGAAGAGGAGAAAAGAACCAGAACAGGTTTACTCGCGAGGAGAACGATAGAGAGAGGAAACTCGGTTACAATCTCCATCAATTCTGAGTTCTCCCTCCACGTGCTCCTCTATTTAATGTTTTGGTTTCCCTGGTTACAGAGGCGTTGCTACACTAAAGGGAGGGGAGATTGTGTCTGTAGCAACGCTGATTAGCTAAGGAATGTAGTGTGGTGTGAATTCGCACTTCATTGTCGGCCCGTGACCCCCGCAGAGTTTGTCCATCTGTTCTCCTCCAGTTGTTGGCCGAGTCGTCCGCGAGCGAGATCAGATAACTCCTGTGGAACAATGCAACTAAACCTTGGCTAGACTTTATCTACTTAGTAAATTAACACGTAATAAGAATGAGTGACTTGTCCTAAACACTTTAACAAACATTGAGTAAATATGGGATAACTTGTAACCATCTATGAACCAAACCTACAGTTAACTAAAAGGAATGAAGTTTCTTTCAACCAAATAAGAACATTTCGCCTATGCAAATAAGCTCTGCTCATTGTTAGTGAAGGCTTCTTACAAAAACAAAAACACACAGATAACATAAGGACAGGAAGGTTACATATGGCTGACAGAGATCAAAAGATTTCCCTGTCACTAAAGAGAAAGAACCTAGATGAAAGGAAAGCCATAAACTAATAAATGACAAGGCTTTACTTAAATTATTCCAACATTTCCCTCCTGTTTATCACATATTTGCTCAATAATTACATCACCAAAAACAACCACTTCTCTCGATTTTCGGCTGTCGGATCACTAGTATGAGCACAAATAAGTTTACACCAAAGAAGGATAATGTTGCGATATTATCATTCGGAAACACCCAGATCTGGGAAGAAGTCTGTGAACTCAAGTGCAAAAAATGCATCATCATCATCGTTATCATCAACATGCTGGCGTTCAGACATTAGGCATACCCGGGCCATCCTGTCTTCCATGGGCGATATTGCTGTAGTGATGAGACGGTTAAACAGGGCACGGAGACATGGAATACAACAACATCCACACAAGGTGAGTATAGCAGTAAACACCGCAACTGATATTATAATTGAGGACACAAGGGCTTTATACTTCCCAAAGGCACTCATCCAGTTGTCCCACACCGACGTGTCCGCACCAGAGTGCTCTTTCATCCTCATGTTGAGGGATCGCAGGCCTGCAATGGCTTTCGTCAGGCTCCCATCAGGGGCAGTGTTGTTGGGGATGAAGGTACAGCATTGTTCTCCGAACATTGTACAGACCCCACCTTTCTCAGACAACAACATATCAAGAGCAATGCGATTCTGGAAGGCCATTAGGGAAGTTGCGGCTAGCTGTTCATGCACCGCCTCAAGGCCCGCTTGTGTCCAATTGCCCAATTTTTGCACGTTGTAATGGATGTAATTTATCCTGTCTACGTTTTTGTTTATCGTACACCACCAGCAAATGGAAGACTCCCATCCTGCTGCAATTTGGTCAACCAATTTATATTCACTAGGAACCCCGCGAGGTACTCCGATTGCATCTATGTAAGTTGGATCATGGTCGCCCTTCCAATTTAGAGATCTTTTGGTTCTACCAACTTTAACCCATTCCACCGGCATCACCCTTTGCTCCTCTACCACAAGATTCATGGCAGTCACTGGATATATGGCTGTGGGCAAAATTAACGTGACTAAAGCACAACTACCCGTACGGTTTTTTGGCAGACGATCAAAAATTCTACTATCTCCACACCACCACCATATATCGCTTCGTGACACAGGAACAAAGGATACATCGGTTTCGATTTTTTCACTGCACCAGTCATCTGACAGGTTTCCCAGCTTCTTTCCAGATCCGGTCATGAAAATACACGTAAAATTACCTTTGGCTACTTTTTTTGAAAACAATGGCTTCCTTTTCTGAACCGAAGTTATAGGGAACACTTCGTCCCACATTTTACACTCTGGGCTAGGATTTGTAGTAGCCATAACAGATTTCACACAATCTTTGGACAATGGCGACGGGACGATATACAACAATGGCCGGGGACCCATACAAACAACACATTCTGTTTTTGCTGCTTGTGCAGCTTGTTCTGCCAATAACAACCAATTGTTACTTTTACCAGTTACACCCGTAGTAGCTTGAAACCAATCATCCACATCCATTCTTGATAGATTTACTGCCACTACAGAAGGTACCTGTGGTAAAGCAATTTGAGAGTCACCTTTCGGATCAGGTAAATTTTGATGGATTAATTGTTGTGATTGTTTCTCATCGATCAATTTTATCTTTATCAGCCCCAAGGGGTCTTTACCTTGTACATCTACACCTAACACCAGATAAAAATCATTGACCGATGAGACCCCCCTACAACCTGGTAATCGCAAAGCAGGAGATGGTAAACCTCCCACTGTTCGAAATGAGTATGGGTTACTTTTGAGATTTGATATTGTCAGTAAAATCGGATTGTACTGGCCATCTTTCACTCGCTGCATTCGCCCTCTAGCCAAAGTAATTCCCTTCTGTAACATCCTTTCCCATGCCCTAGTGTAAGCAGAAACATACCCCTTAAGCCCAGTGTTCCACAGCACATTTTCCCACTTACACCACGGCACTACGTCTACAGCAGTCGTCAAAGTGCACATGTAAATATCATACTTTTGCCATGGCAGTCCAGATCTACCGCAATGGATCACACTGCAAAGGTCAAATTGATAAGTCACCGTCGTCCCTTTCTGGTGCAGTAATTCTACACTACTGCCAGAAGTTCTCACACACCTGTCTGTAGTGCGTC
Source organism: Syngnathus typhle (assembly GCF_033458585.1). NCBI lineage: Eukaryota > Metazoa > Chordata > Actinopteri > Syngnathiformes > Syngnathidae > Syngnathus > Syngnathus typhle. The sequence goes on along the minus strand of NC_083759.1, from coordinate 8,952,672 downwards.
CCGCGGGCATGGTTTTTGGCTCGATAACAGGCCCAATTTGCCGTTTAGCCCGATACAATGCAGTACTATTTTCAAAGACAGTGTGGTTAATTTGCTCACCCGTCTCTATCTCACTCATCATGGCTGGACGTTCTCCCACTGGTTCCCGCACATACCACATTGCCAAACTTAACACAATGGCAACCAAGGTGGCTGCCAGGCATGCAACAGCCACATTGATCCACCTTCTTGGCATTGGCATTTCACTGAGAGGTAAGGTCACCTTAGTCAGAGTTTTGCTCATCATTTTTTTTTTATCGGACGTTACCTCGAAGGAAATGACTTTCTTGCAATGTGTCAGGTGTATCCAAGTTGACCTCTCAGCTATTTTGAGCGCTGTTGGAGTGGTCAACAAGACTTGGTACGGCCCTTCCCACTTGGGAGAATGCCAGTGCTTCTTTTTGATGCTCTTAATGAGAACCCAATCCCCTGGTTCGACTAATTCCAGTTCCTGTTGAGGGACAGAAACATCCTCATTAGTGGTTAGGTTTCTTTGCTTCTCAAACATTTTTCTCATGTAATCGGCCAGATTGGAATCATCATCAGTTTCCCATTCATTCTTAAAATATGGTAATCTATATTGTCGCCCAAATAGTTTTTCATACGGGGTTAAACCCGCAGTACTTGTAATGTTAATATACAATTTGACCAAATCTAGACATTTTGTCCATGGTCTTCCAGTTTCTTCCATGCACTTTTTTAATCGGTTTTTTATTGTTCCATTCATCCTCTCAACCAGGCCTGCTGACTCAGGGCGGTATGAACAATGATTTTTTAATTCTATGTGGAACATTGTACCAATATTCTTTATCACTTGATTCACAAAGTGTGTCCCATTATCACTATAAATCCTCTCTGGGATCCCATATCTTGGTATTATTTCTTTACATAACGTTTTTGCCACTGTTAAAGCATCTGGTGTTTTGGTTGGAGCCAATTCAATCCATTTTGAAAATGCATCTATTATGACCAGGCAGTATTTTTTCCCATCATCCCGATTTAATTCAATATAATCCATATGTATTGCTTGAAATGGGTATTGCGGTTGGGGAAATTTCCCTCGCCTTGGTCTAAGATTACCCTGTGGATTGTATTTAGCACATGTCAAACAGGCTCTACAAAAATTTTTTGAATATGAATTAAATCCGTATGTTGTATAAATCTGGCTGACCTGCCCTACCATCCCCCCTGTTGACACATGCGTCGCGCCATGTGTCAATATCGCCGCCCATTTAAATAGATTCTTTGGCAAGATAGGTCTGCCTTCTGGTCATTTGTAGATGTCATTCTCCGTTTTTGCCCCTTTCCTTTCCCAAAGTTGAATTTCATTCTTTGGACTTTGTTGTTGCATATCTTTTAAAATTGTGTCAGTGATTTGATCCGCATCTTGTGTGTATAAAAGTGTTGTTGTCTTTTCTGCAGCAGCCTTTGCGGCCTTATCCGCAAACTCGTTTCCTCTTGAAACCTCATCAGTTTTGTGTGTGTGTGCTGCACATTTGCATACAGCTATTTGTTGAGGCAATTGAACTGCCTCTAAAAGTTCTCCAAGTAACTTGCCATGGGTCACCTTCTTGCCCGCAGAGGTCACCATTCCTCTGTTTTTCCAATATTGTGCAAACACATGAACAGTAGAAAACGCGTATTGGCTGTCCGTGTAAATTGTTGCCACTTTATCTTTCATTAGCTTACATGCCTCAGTTAAGGCAACCAATTCAGCAGCTTGCGCAGAATAATTTGACGGTAAAGCTTCTGCTTTCAACACCTTATCTTTTGTTACAACCGCATACCCAGTTAACGTTTTTCCCTGTTCATTTTTTCTTGATGACCCATCTACATACAGGATTTCCCCCTTTGTTAAAGGTGTGTCCTGCAAATCAGTTCTGCACTTGGCTGTTCTTTCGGCCAATTCCTGACAATCATGTTTTTCACCATCCTCCTCACTTGGGATCAATGTGGCTGGATTCAATATTGTGCACCTCTCCAAGGTCAAATGGGGTTGTGACAGCAATGTTGCCATACATGACAAATGCCTTGCTGGTGATAAGAATGTCATGTTAGTCTGTAAAAGCAGGGCTGACACCGCGTGAGGTACTTTAAGAGTCAACGGGTGAAACAGCACAATTCCTGCACTCGCTTCCACTGCCATAGATGCCGCAATTACTGCCCTTACGCAGTGTGGCAGCGCACATGCTACACTGTCTAATTTTGTTGAAAAAAACGCTATTGGCTGATATTTATCTCCTGATTTCTGCATCAACAGTGATGTCATAAAATGTCCTTTACAATCTACAGTCTGGACGAAAGGTTTAGCATAATTTGGTAATGCTAAGGTTGTGCTTGACACCAATGCTTGTTTTATCACACAAAACGCCTCTTCCGCCTCTTTTGACCATATAATTGGCGATGACATTTTCATGTCTTTCTCATACATTAACCTCTGCAATGGTGCTGTAATTTCTGCATAATTTGGTACCCAACATCTACAGTAGTTTGTTAACCCCAGGAATGACATCATTTGCTTCTTCGTTGTTGGTTTTGGTGCTTGTAGTATGGCGATTTTTCTGTCTGAAACAATTGTTCTTCCTCCTGTGCTCAAGTTATGTCCTAAATATTTGACCTCTGACCTACACAACTGTAACTTGCTTTTGTTCACTTTGTGCCCCTGTTTTGCCAAATGACTGAGTAATTCTATGGTATCTCGTTTGCAACTTTCTTCATCGGGGGAGGCTAACAACACATCATCTACATACACCAAAATTTGGCTTCGTCCCGGAGGCTGAAACGTGGACATGCTTGCATTCATGGCTTGCGAATAAATAGTAGGACTTTCGCAATACCCCTGAGGTAATCTGGTGTAGGTATACCTCTGTCCCTCATATGTAAATGCAAACCAAAATTGACTTTCTTTAGCAATTGGTACAGAAAAGAACGCATTGCTGATGTCCACTACTGTGAAATACTTAGCATCAGGTCTTAATGAATTTAGCAGCGTATGTGGGTCTGGTACACATGGAGCTCTTTGAATGACAGCGTCGTTTACTGCCTGCAAATCTTGCACCATCCTCCACCCTGTGGAGGGTGGTGCCTTTTTCACAGGAAAAATAGGAGTGTTGCAGGGTGAATCATCACATTTTACTAGCACCCCTGCTTGGATTAATTCACTTATTACTGGTTTTATGCCTTCTAATGCATCTTTTCTCAATGGGTATTGTCTGACGCACGGCCTATATTCTGTTCTTGGTCTAATTATTACTGGCAAGACTCCTTTTATTAATCCAACATCAGTTGGTCCTTGGGACCACAACTGCAAAGGGACTTCTGCCAAAAAGTCCTCTTCTTCTTGCGTCAGAAATATGGATCACAAGCCTTCATCAGATCTCATGTGGACTTCCCCTTTACGTGGGTTGTCCAATTCAATGCTTTACGTGTCATTCCAGTGCTCTCACTGCTCCATGTGTTTACTGATGTTGCAACCCAATCAGTGGCATTTTCTCCCTCTTCTACGAATTCCCCTAGGTCTTTCCATTCCATATGTTTGCCCCGGAACAATGATACATGCAATGGATGACACATCCTATTTATTTTCCGATCTATCTCCTCTGATATTTTTATTGTTGCTGCTGCCACACTTTCAGTATCTAAGTACAGATATGTGATTGTGGCACCAACTGGTGACAGCTTCATAAGAGTGTCATAGTACAATTTGTCAGGTCCCGGAAAGCTTCTGTACCAGGTGGTGACATGCAAATCATTATATGGCATTTTTTCTTCCGGTTTTGTCAAAGACATTTCTCCTTCATGGAGTAGTGCTTCCGCAACTTTCATTGGGTGCGTGTTTGGCACGCCCAAAGCATAATAATAAAATGGCCGCCCTGTACCTTGGAGAACCATTGCATTGCTGTCCAGCAATTCACCCCTTCTCTTTACCACCAATTTTCCATGTGAATCAGTTATCAATGCCAATTTCAATTGCGTCAAGCCATCTCTTCCCAATAAGTTCACTGGACAGTCGGGATATAGCAGAACCGGTAGGTTACATGACTCTCCCTCAGGGTCTCTTATCCAAACTGGTTCAGACATTGTGACCTGGGTCATTAGCCCATTTGCAGCTTTGACCCCCACCCTTTTTCCTGACCCGCGTGCGCCTGGTATTGGCTCCCTACAGACTGTTTTACATGCTCCTGAGTCGCATAAGAAAGTGATTGCCTTCCCATTTACCAGCAATCTGATCTGCGGCCCCTTTGTCTCTAAAGAAAATATCTCCTGTATATTTAGGCTAATCTCCATTTCATATTGGCAGTCAGGTTCCCATTTTGTTACATGGGGATCTGATTTATTTTGATCTTGGTCTAGTCATAACTGTTTTTGTTCATTTGTGCAGTCACGTGCCATGTGACCTTTTTCTCCGCAACTCCAGCATTCTATTTGTTGTCCAAATCCTCTGCCTCTGCCTCTGCCTTTACCTCTGAAGCCTCCTCTGAAGCCTCCCCGCCCCCTCTGGCCTTTCCACCCTCTGCCTGCATCTTGGTAGAAAGTGTCACTCTCTTCATCCACCAAAAAAGTGTCCTTTGTCATTTTCACTTGTTTCTGTTTTTCTTTGACTACTTTTTCTGCATGGAGGGCGTGATTTATGTATTCCTCCAGAGTTCCGGTGTTCATGCCTATATAATGTTTGCTCACCCAGCCTTGTATTGCTGGCCTGGACCCTGCGTGGATGGCATTTTTTAATTGCTGTTGATAAGCACCTTGAGGCGCATTATCTTCCACCAGTCCGCTATGTGTTTTAAACACTTTTGTCATGCGCACTCGGTACTCATCGAAAGCTTCATTATCATTTTGTTTTGTTCTCCCTATCACTGTATAATTTGCTCTCATTCTATATCTGTTGCGTACCCGGTTAATCAGCCCTTCCATTTGATTAATTAATTCTGGGCTGTTATAGGGTAAGGGTTGACCCCGAGCATTTATGGGTGCCCACTCTCCTCTGACTAAGTGCCACTCCGGGCCCAAAGCGGTCATCCAGACTTGTTGGACTTCAGTTCCATTCAAACTATAGGATCTCCTCAAGTCTTCTATCCCTGCACAGAACTGTTCCACATCCTCTCTATAAGACACTACCCCTTCTAAAGCTTTCCTTATATCATCCATTGTCCATGTTCTGTAAACCATTACCACCCTGGGGTGCATTTCCTCATTTCTTGGGTCAAAATTTGGGTTGGCCACTTGTATCATTGGATACAGCGGCATATCTGGAGTTAATTCCGAATTTCCAACAATTGTCTCTTCAGCAAATGGGGCTGAAGGTCTAGGTTTGGTTTTAGGGGTCAATGGGTAGTTTGCTCCCATTTCCTTTGACCAATCCATTTCTATTGGGTTTTTCTGTCTGGTGGCCCTGTGTGTTGACCCATAAGGGGGGGGTGACCCCTCTTGTGCATCAGTGTCGGGTACCTGTGGATACAACTTCTCTATGACCTTACGTTTTGAAGTTGTAGCATGTGCTTCCTCTACGCGCTTCTCTACTTCCTCTAGACCAGGGGTCACCAAACTACGGCCCGCGGGCCGGATACGGCCCACGGGACCGTTTACTCCGGCCCGCCAACCCTGAACAAATTGTATTAAACTTTTTTTTTTTGGTCATTTTGCCTGCAATGAGTGCGTTTCCCCAGTAGATGGGGAAGCGCTCGCCTGCGCATTTACTACCGGAAGGCGTGCCAGAAAGCTCGGTGCACACTCACAAGTGCGTGTACGGACATGGCGCACTCGCGCTCTATTTGTATCAGTCCCGAATTTAGAGTGTGGGCTGTGACGACAGCATTCTTGTAATTCGCGCGCTGAGCTTTCAGATGCAGTTTCAGCCACATTAACGTCAACATCTACCCGTCACAGATCGAGGTAAACGGACCAACACCTCGGATCTCGCCTAAGAATTGCCCCAACAAATTTTACTCCAGACTATGACGCACTATCAAACTTCAACAAAAAAGACAGCGGTGTCTACAAGCCTACTGGAACCTACAAAAGGATTATAAGAAAGGAACACAAGAACTTTAAGAGACTGCTCATATGTGTCAGAGAGGTTCTGCTCTGACAACTGAGCTGAACTTTTATCTGTTAAGACTGTGCATGGCACAACAGAAAGTTAATGTTCCATGGCTTTTTTTTCTATGAAGAACCCAGAGAGAGTTATTTAGTTATTATTTATTTCCTGTTTTTTCTGTGAAGAACTCAGAGAGGGTTATTTAGTTATTATTTATTTCATTAATAGTGTTATTATTTGTTTCCTGACTTTTTTTCTGTAAAGAGCCTGGAAAGGGTTATTAAATAACCGTTATTTGGTTATGTGTGGCTTTCTGGAAAACAATAAATTTTTTACGCTCCCCTACGATCGTCACACTTTTTCTGTTACAAACTGACACCGGCCCCCCATCAGAGAAGGGAAAGGTTATGTGGCCCTCAAAAGAAAAAGTTTGGGGACCCCTGCTCTAGACCACCCCCCTCTTCTCTGGCTCTCTGTACAAATTGGTTATCTCTTGTGTGCCTACTATTAGGCCCAGTCTCATCATCTTCGTTCCTGCAATACAGCGCTTTTTCCACTTTCTCTTTTTCTCCTCTCTCTCTTTCTCCTCTCTCTCTCTCTCCAGCTACTTTGAGCCAAAACACCACATCCTCATCGCCTTCCTCTTTCATCTTTTTAGGGTTTCTCTTTGTTCTCTCTTTTATGGCGCCCCTGAGTTCTACCAATTTGGTTGTTTTTAATTGTCCCTCGAATTTATATTTTTTAACCCATTTATCGAAATTTTTAAGTCGGTCGGGATCCTGCCTTTCAATTATTTTCCAATCTTTACATTTTAGAGTATCTCGGATATTAGTTTTACTCTTCCCGTTCCCCATTTTAATCAATTTGGTCCCAACTGTAAAACCATAGGGGTTTCTAAAGTCGGGTGTTCCCAGTGGGATAACGAAAAGATCCTGTGGTGATTCTCACTTCCTGTTTCCCGCGGACTACGCTAACCCTTTTAAACGGACCTCTCCGCCGGACACCTCTGTCCTTTTATTTAAACGGACCTCTCCGCCGGACACCTCTGTCCTTTTATTTAAACGGACCTCTCCGCCGGACACCTCTGTCCTTTTATTTAAACGGACCTCTCCGTTTTGGTACCTTTAGAACGGACCTCTCCGTTCTGTCCTAGGACTTTTATAGGGCACGACGAGCCCTCGGCCGCTTATTCTTTTTTTAAAAAACAAAACAAACTCACCCTCTGGTTCTCTCCACCTCTGCACCTCGGGCTGCCTTCAACCTTCAGATCCCAGCTGACGAGCAGACAACCAGCCCTTGAAAAGGATTCTAGGACCTCACCTAGGGAGGTCCTGCCGCGCGCGGTCTATCTGGATCTCCGCTGCCGCCCGCTGGAATCCTCAGGTGTCTTGGCATCCGGCTCGAAGGACCAAATAAATGTTAGGTCTAAATACTATCAGACATTAAACCACACACTGGAAGGAAGAGGAGAAAAGAACCAGAACAGGTTTACTCGCGAGGAGAACGATAGAGAGAGGAAACTCGGTTACAATCTCCATCAATTCTGAGTTCTCCCTCCACGTGCTCCTCTATTTAATGTTTTGGTTTCCCTGGTTACAGAGGCGTTGCTACACTAAAGGGAGGGGAGATTGTGTCTGTAGCAACGCTGATTAGCTAAGGAATGTAGTGTGGTGTGAATTCGCACTTCATTGTCGGCCCGTGACCCCCGCAGAGTTTGTCCATCTGTTCTCCTCCAGTTGTTGGCCGAGTCGTCCGCGAGCGAGATCAGATAACTCCTGTGGAACAATGCAACTAAACCTTGGCTAGACTTTATCTACTTAGTAAATTAACACGTAATAAGAATGAGTGACTTGTCCTAAACACTTTAACAAACATTGAGTAAATATGGGATAACTTGTAACCATCTATGAACCAAACCTACAGTTAACTAAAAGGAATGAAGTTTCTTTCAACCAAATAAGAACATTTCGCCTATGCAAATAAGCTCTGCTCATTGTTAGTGAAGGCTTCTTACAAAAACAAAAACACACAGATAACATAAGGACAGGAAGGTTACATATGGCTGACAGAGATCAAAAGACTTCCCTGTCACTAAAGAGAAAGAACCTAGATGAAAGGAAAGCCATAAACTAATAAATGACAAGGCTTTACTTAAATTATTCCAACAGTTGGCATCGAAAAAAACGCTCTCGGGTGCTTTAGAGTGCCGAGTTTATCACTGCGCATGAAGAAATGACCACCTCCAACGTTTGGTTTATGTTTTATAAGCATTTTTAATTTTATTGCTTAAATCGCATTTTCTCGGCGAGCTGAGCACTGTAATGAATGAAAGAATGTTGTAATTTCCCACCCTTGCTGGTCTTTGAAGGGCCCATACTCTATCGCGAGAGCTAGAGTGTGTTTTCTAAGTTGGTACTTGGGAGTTGAAGAATAAAGAACTACCAGTTTTCTGTTCAGCACACGGCGTGGCCTGTTTTATGTCAGGACGACATTACATGGTGTCAGAAGCGGGATCAGCCTTTACCGAACCGAGATGTCCAAGTTTAACCCTCCGTCGGAGTTTAACTTCGCTCGCCCGAGTGAATGGCCGGAGTGGAAGCAGAGATTCGCACGCTACAGGCTGGCTACGAAACTGAACGCAGAAAGCGGTGAGGTCCAAGTTTGCTCCCTGATTTACGCGATGGGTAGTGAAGCAGAGAAAATCTTCGCCTCGTTTGAGTTCGCGGGGGAAGACGATAAGAAAGACTATGGAGTTGTTCTTGGAAAATTTGATGAATACTTTATACCCAGACGAAATATAATACACGAAAGGGCGTGCTTCTACCAACGCAACCAACTACAAGGAGAAAAAGCGGAGGCGTACATACGAGTCCTGTATGAATTAGCAGAGAACTGTGACTTTGGGGACAAGAGAGACGAGCACATTCGTGATAGGCTCGTTGTGGGCATAAGGGACAAGGAGTTGTCGCTGAAACTACAGCTCACAGTAGACCTGACGCTGGCGCATGTTATACAGCAGGTACGACAGTCGGAAGAGGTCACCAAGCAAATTAGCATGCGAGCCCACCGGAGCTCCAGGTCTTAAGTGTTTCCGCAGAAGGACGTCGGAAAGGACCACACAAAAAGTCCACACAACATACTCAAAGAGAGTCCACAAGCTGTGGTAGATGCGGCACACAGCACTATGAAAAGAACAAATGTCCAGCAGCTAGAAGTGTATGTATAAAGTGCAACAAAATGGGACACTGGGCTCGTGTATGCCGTACCAAGGTTGTGAACGAACTCAGTGAAGCCACCCAGTACCACTTTCTAGGTGAAGTCACTGGCTCAGCAGACCCCGAGAAATGGACCGTCACACTGGACATTGCAGAGATGCCTCTGACCTTCAAGATAGATACAGGAGCTGATGCAAGTGTCATTGGAGACAAAACATTCAGTCTACTCAATAAAAAGTACAAACTAACCCCTACCACAACTCCCTTCTCAGGACCCGGAGGTCCACTCCAGTGCTTTGGGATGTTCGAGGCAAACACAGAGTACAAAGGAGAAAACTACACCTTTCCAGTGTACGTGATAAAAGGGAACAGCTGCTTGCTCAGTCGCACAGAAGCGGTCAGGATGGGTTTGGTGAAAAGAGTAGAGGAAATCAGTGCTGTGTTCGGAACTACTGGATTGTTAAAGACGGAACCAGTAAAGATCCTTCTCAAAGAACATGCACAACCATACGCGGTCCACGTGGCCAGAAGAGTCGCACTCCCACTCATGCCACTCGTAAGGAAGGAGTTACAGAGACTAGAAACCGAAGGCATAGTTGAAAAAGTAACCGAACCTACTGAGTGGTGTGCAGCAATGGTGCCGGTCTTAAAGCCCAACAAAGTTGAAGTAAGGTGCTGTGCAGACTTGAGAAAACTAAACAAGGCCGTAGCACGGGAGAAATATGTGTTGCCGACAAAGGAAGAGATAATGCCAAGACTCTCAGGATCCAAACTGTTCACATCCCTGGACGCTGCGAGTTGGTTCTACCAGATCCCGCTGCACAAAGACAGTCGCAAACTAACCACCTTCATATCTCCCTTCGGGAGATATGCTTTTTGCAGACTTCCGTTTGGAATATCGAGTGCCCCCGAGATTTTTCAGCGCAAGATGGCAGAGACACTACAGGGGCTGGAAGGTGCAGAGGTGTACATGGACGATATATTGGTCCACGGAGAGACAGAGGAGGAGCATGACAAACGCTTGGAGCAGGTCCTCAAAGTCATTGAGGAAGCCGGACTGAAACTCAACAAAGGCAAGTGTAAGTTCAGACGGAGGCAGATTAAATTCTTGGGACACATCATTGATGAGAACGGGGTGAGGCCAGACCCAGCAAAGGTTGAAGGGATTGAGAAGTTCCCTAAACCCCAGAACGTCGCTGAGCTGAGACGATTTATTGGTATGGTCAACTACCTAGCAAAGTTTGTGCCTGAAATGGCGACAGTTGGACAACCACTCTATGAACTTCTGAAAACCAGTGTGAGATGGCAGTGGGGTCCGGCACAGGAATCCTCTTTTCAGAGACTGAAATCAGCTTTAGCATCTGCACCGGTTCTCACTTTCTATGATGCCAACAAACCCACAATGGTGTCCGCTGACGCCAGTAGCTATGGGCTCGGAGGGGTCCTACTTCAGCGACATGGTGAAGATTGGAGGCCAATCGCTTATTGCTCCAGGAGGCTTCGTGATCCTGAAACAAGATACGCACAAATAGAGAAGGAGTGCCTAGCGAGCGTCTGGGCATGTGAGCGCTTTGAGAAATACCTGATCGGACTAGAGACATTTACATTGGTCACGGACCACAAACCATTGGTGCCTTTGATGAACAATAAGGACTTGGATAATGTCCCACTAAGGTGCCAGAGACTCTTGATGAGACTGATGCGTTTTAATGCAGAAGCAGTATACGCACCCGGCAAGACATTGGCAGTGGCGGACGCACTGTCAAGAGGGCCCCTTGAACAAACCGGCGACGAGCAGCTGGAGGAAGAAGTGATGGTGCACATCGGGGCAGTCATCAACCACCTCCCAGCAACACCCCACAAGCTGCAGCAGATAAGAGAGCACACCGACCTAGACCCCCAGCTACAGCTAGTTAAACAGTTTATTCAGAAAGGCTGGGCAGATTACGAAAGACAGGTTCCCGAGGCAGTTAAAGATTTTTATAAAGTAAGGGGGGAGCTGTCTGTGGTAGAGGGGTTGGTGGTCAGCGTAAGCCGGATAGTAATTCCTAGTGTGATGAGATCTGAGATGATAGACAGGATTCACGATGGTCACCAAGGTCTAGTGAAGTGTAGGGCCAAACAATCAGTGTGGTGGCCAGGGATCTCAAAATGCATAAACAACAAAGTTACTGAGTGTGATTTCTGCACTGCAACTAGGCACACACAGAATAAAGAGCCACTCATCCCAACAGTATTGCCAGATAGACCATGGCAAAAGATAGGGGTGGATTTATGTGAATATAACAAGCAAACTTACTTGGTAGCTTCTGATTATTATTCTCGCTATCTAGAGATTCTGAACTTGCCCACAACCACAACCACTCAGGTTATAAGTAAGCTAGCTGCTACTTTTGCCAGGTTTGTGTCATGATTGGTCCCCAGTTTTGCTAGGTTGCCATGGTTTCTGTTCGCGTCGCCCCTCCCCTCCTGTGTTCCTTCAATCAGTGTGATCATTCTCACCTGCCTCTCATTTCCAGTCATGTATTTAAGTCCTGTCTCTGTGTCACTCCCCTGTCGGTTCATTGCTAATGTCACCCGGTCCCTTTGTCTCACATCTCGGTCAGTATCTGTTGTTGGTTTGGTTGCAAGTTATGTCTGTTACCGAGTCTGTAAGTTCCTGCAATAAACCCTTTTCCAAGCTGCACGTGGTCGCCCTGCTCCATCTTCCACTCCGTTCGTGACAGAATGAACCGACCCCACAGCGACCAGCGCTTGGACCCCCCTCCACCACCAGCTTCCGTCAGCCAAGCCAAGCCAAGCCCAAGAAACGCAAGCCAAGCCAAGCCAAGCCAAAGAAACCAAAGCCAAGCCAAAGAAACCAAAGCCAAGCCAAAGAAACCAAAGCCAAGCCAAGAAACCAAGCCAAGAAACCAAGCCAAGAAACCAAGCCAAGAAACCAAGCCAAACCAAGCCACGGTAAGCAACCAAGCCACGGTAAGCAACCAAGCCACGGTAAGCAACCAAGCCACGCCAAGGAACCAAGCCACGCCAAGCAACCAAGCCACGCCAAGCAACCAAGCCACGCCAAGCAACCAAGCCACGCCAAGCAACCAAGCCACGCCAAGCAACCAAGCCACGCCAAGCAACCAAGCCACGCCAAGCAACCAAGCCACGCCAAGCAACCAAGCCACGCCAAGCAACCAAGCCACGCCAAGCAACCAAGCCACGCCAAGCAGCCAAGCCAAGCCAAGCCAAGCAACCAAGCCACGGTAAGCAACCAATCCACGCCAAGCAACCAAGCCACGCCAAGCAACCAAGCCAAGCCAAGAAACCAAGCCAAGCAACCAAGCCACGCCAAGCAGCCAAGCCAAGCCAAGCCCAAGAAAGCCAAGCCCAAGAAACCAAGGCCAAGCCAAGCCCAAGAAACCCAAGCCAAGCCAAGCCAAGACCAAGAAACCAAAGCCAAGCCAAGCCCAAGAAACCAACGTCAAGCCAAGCCGAAGCCAAAGCCGAGCGAAGCCAAAGCCGAGCCAAGCCACAGCCGAGCCAAGCCACAGCCGAGCCAAGCCACAGCCGAGCCAAGCCACAGCCGAGCCAAGCCACAGCCGAGCCAAGCCACAGCCGAGCCAAGCCACACCCGAGCCAAGCCACAGCCGAGCCAAGCCACAGCCGAGCCACAGCCGAGCCACAGCCGAGCCACAGCCGAGCCACAGCCGAGCCACAGCCGAGCCACAGCCGAGCCACAGCCGAGCCACAGCCACAGCCGAGCCACAGCCACAGCCGAGCCACAGCCGAGCCACAGCCGAGCCACAGCCGAGCCACAGCCACAGCCACAGCCGAGCCACAGCCGAGCCACAGCCACAGCCGAGCCACAGCCACAGCCACAGCCGAGCCACAGCCGAGCCAAGCCACAGCCGAGCCAAGCCACAGCCGAGCCAAGCCACAGCCCCATCTGCGACGCCATCGGTTCCCCAAGTCGCCGCCCGAGTGCGGTTCATGTCCCCAAAGTCGCCGCCCGAGTGCGGTTCATGTCCCCAAAGTCGCCGCCCGAGTGCGGTTCATGTCCCCAAAGTCGCCGCCCGAGTGCGGTTCATGTCCCCAAAGTCGCCGCCCGAGTGCGGTTCATGTTCCCCAAAGTTGCTGCCGACTGCGCGTCAGGCCCCAGTGTGTGCCGCGAGTGTGGCCCTGGGCCTCTGACCTCCGCTGAGTGCAGTTCTGTTCCCCAAGTTCCTGCCGATTGCGCGTCAGGCCCCCAGTGTGTGCCGCGAGTGTGGCCCTGGGCCCCTGACCTCCGCTGAGTGCAGTTCTGTTCCCCAAGTTCCTGCCGATTGCGCGTCAGGCCCCCAGTGTGTGCCGCGATTGTAGCCCTGGGCCCCTGACCTCCGCTGAGTGCAGTTCTGTTCCCCAAGTTCCTGCCGATTGCGCGTCAGGCCCCAGTGTGTGCCGCGAGTGTGGCCCTGGGCCCCTGACCTCCGCTGTGTGCAGTTCTGTCCCCCAAGTCGCCGCCGAGTGAGGTGGTTTCCCTGGTCGCCGCCGCCCGAGTGCGGCTCTCTGCCCCTTGTCGCCGCCCCCCGGGTGCGGCTCTCTGCCCACCCGCCCCCCCCCGCGTCGTGAGGGATTCGATTTTTGGGACGTCGGGAGCCGTCCCTTGTGGGGGGGGTACTGTCATGATTGGTCCCCAGTTTTGCTAGGTTGCCATGGTTTCTGTTCGCGTCGCCCCTCCCCTCAATCAGTGTGATCATTCTCACCTGCCTCTCATTTCCAGTCATGTATTTAAGTCCTGTGTCTGTGTCACTCCCCTGTCGGTTCATTGCTAATGTCACCCGGTCCCTTTGTCTCACATCTCGGTCAGTATCTGTTGTTGGTTTGGTTGCAAGTTATGTCTGTTACCGAGTCTGTAAGTTCCTGCAATAAACCCTTTTCCAAGCTGCACGTGGTCGCCCTGCTCCATCTTCCACTCCGTTCGTGACAGTTTGGGGTCCCAGAGGAGCTTGTTAGTGATAATGGGCCTCAGTTTACTTCCGAAGAGTTCAGGAGGTTCAGCAGAGAGTTAGATTTCATCTACACCACATCTAGCCCGCATTACGCTCAAAGTAATGGTCATGCAGAAAGGGCAGTGCAGATAGCAAAAGGGATTCTTAAGCAGGAAAACCCCCTTTTAGCTCTTATGGTTTATAGGAGCACTCCCACTACTTCTACAGGCTTTAGCCCAGCGGAGCTGCTGATGGCCGCAAGATCAGAACCACGCTGCCCATCCTGTCTGCTAACCTGGATCCAAGGTGGCCCAACAAGGAGGAGACGCGCTCTGCAGATGCTGCGGCCAAACAGAAGCAAGCATTTTATTATGACCGCAGGAATGGTGTCCGACACCTACCTCCACTGAGTTCTGGAGACAAGGTCCTGATGAAACTGGACAATGAGAAACAATGGGCTACTCCAGGAGTGGTACAAGGTAACAGTTCTGCACCCAGGTCCTATGTCGTGACGACAGACCAAGGAGGTTGTTTTAGACGGAACCGCCACCACTTATTGAAAGTGCCTGCTACTCCCTTACTTCCAGTTATCAGCGGGCCCCCGCAAAATCTTTCGCCCAAGAGTGGGGACGACGACATTATTACAACCTCTGAGACATCACCAATGACTGAGACAGTTACAATCACTCGCTCAGGTCGAGTGAGTAAGCCTCCACCAAAGTTAGATCTTTAGTTAGAAAAAGAGAGAAAACAAGTTAAAGTTATGCTGTGTTCAAATAAGCTATTTGATGCGGTGTTAAGATACTGTTATTTGTGTTATATAACTTAGTTGCGGAAAACTTTCATATGGGGAAACGAGAGTTGGGTATGCTATAGTAATAACAACACTGTCAAAGTCAAAGTCAAAGTCAGCTTTATTGTCAATCTCTCCACATGTCACAACACACAAAGAGACCGAAATTACGTTTTTCTCCATCCCACGGTGACGAGACACATACCACGAGTACGCGACACAATATAAAAACAAGAAGTTGTTACAAGTTATAACCACTTGGTGGAGCCTAAGTTAGACTTTGTTTTTCAAAAAAAGAGGGGAAGATGTAATGAATGAACGAATGTTGTAATTTCCCACCCTTGCTGGTCTTTGAAGGGCCCATACTCTATCGCGAGAGCTAGAGTGTGTTTTCTAAGTTGGTACTTGGGAGTTGAAGAATAAAGAACTACCAGTTTTCTGTTCAGCACACGGCGTGGCCTGTTTTATGTCAGGACGACATTACAAGCACTTTTTCTGAATTGTGCCGCTCCCGTCACTCTGGTTGGGTTGGCATCGAAAAAAACGCTCTCGGGTGCTTTAGAGTGCCGAGTTTATCACTGCGCATGAAGAAATGACCACCTCCAACGTTTGGTTTATGTTTTATAAGCATTTTTAATTTTATTGCTTAAATCGCATTTTCTCGGCGAGCTGAGCACTTTTTCTGAATTGTGCCGCTCCCGTCACTCTGGTTAGGTTGGCATCGAAAAAAACGCTCTCGGGTGCTTTAGAGTGCCGAGTTTATCACTGCGCATGAAGATATGACCACCTCCAACGTTTGGTTTATGTTTTATAAGCATTTTTAATTTTATTGCTTAAATCGCATTTTCTCGGCGAGCTGAGCACTTTTTCTGAATTGTGCCGCTCCCGTCACTCTGGTTATGTTGGCATCGAAAAAAACGCTCTCGGGTGCTTTAGAGTGCCGAGTTTATCACTGCGCATGAAGAAATGACCACCTCCAACGTTTGGTTTATGTTTTATAAGCATTTTTAATTTTATTGGTTAAATCGCATTTTCTCGGCGAGCTGAGCACTTTTTCTGAATTGTGCCGCTCCCGTCACTCTGGTTAGGTTGGCATCGAAAAAAACGCTCTCGGGTGCTTTAGAGTGCCGAGTTTATCACTGCGCATGAAGAAATGACCACCTCCAACGTTTGGTTTATGTTTTATAAGCATTTTTAATTTTATTGCTTAAATCGCATTTTCTCGGCGAGCTGAGCACTTTTTCTGAATTGTGCCGCTCCCGTCACTCTGGTTAGGTTGGCATCGAAAAAAACGCTTTCGGGTGCTTTAGAGTGCCGAGTTTATCACTGCGCATGAAGAAATGACCACCTCCAACGTTCGGTTTATGTTTTATAAGCATTTTTAATTTTATTGCTTAAATCGCATTTTCTCGGCGAGCTGAGCACTTTTTCTGAATTGTGCCGCTCCCGTCACTCTGGTTGGGTTGGCATCGAAAAAAACGCTCTCGGGTGCTTTAGAGTGCCGAGTGTATCACTGCGCATGAAGAAATAACCACCTCCAACGTTTGGTTTATGTTTAATAAGCATTTTTAATTTTATTGCTTAAATCGCATTTTCTCGGCGAGCTGAGCACTTTTTCTGAATTGTGCCGCTCCCGTCACTCTGGTTAGGTTGGCATCGAAAAAAACGCTCTCGGGTGCTTTAGAGTGCCGAGTTTATCACTGCGCATGAAGAAATGACCACCTCCAACGTTTGGTTTATGTTTTATAAGCATTTTTAATTTTATTGCTTAAATCGCATTTTCTCGGCGAGCTGAGCACTTTTTCTGAATTGTGCCGCTCCCGTCACTCTGGTTGGGTTGGCATCGAAAAAAACGCTCTCGGGTGCTTTAGAGTGCCGAGTTTATCACTGCGCATGAAGAAATGACCACCTCCAACGTTTGGTTTATGTTTTATAAGCATTTTTAATTTTATTGCTTAAATCGCATTTTCTCGGCGAGCTGAGCACTTTTTCTGAATTGTGCCGCTCCCGTCACTCTGGTTAGGTTGGCATCGAAAAAAACGCTCTCGGGTGCTTTAGAGTGCCGAGTTTATCACTGCGCATGAAGAAATGACCACCTCCAACGTTTGGTTTATGTTTTATAAGCATTTTTAATTTTATTGCTTAAATCGCATTTTCTCGGCGAGCTGAGCACTTTTTCTGAATTGTGCCGCTCCCGTCACTCTGGTTAGGTTGGCATCGAAAAAAAACGCTCTCGGGTGCTTTAGAGTGCCGAGTTTATCACTGCGCATGAAGAAATGACCACCTCCAAGGTTTGGTTTATGTTTTATAAGCATTTTTAATTTTATTGCTTAAATCGCATTTTCTCGGCGAGCTGAGCACTTTTTCAGAATTGTGCCGCTCCCGTCACTCTGGTTGGGTTGGCATCGAAAAAAACGCTCTCGGGTGCTTTAGAGTGCCGAGTTTATCACTGCGCATGAAGAAATGACCACCTCCAACGTTTGGTTTATGTTTTATAAGCATTTTTAATTTTATTGCTTAAATCGCATTTTCTCGGCGAGCTGAGCACTTTTTCTGAATTGTGCCGCTCCCGTCACTCTGGTTAGGTTGGCATCGAAAAAAACGCTCTCGGGTGCGTTAGAGTGCCGAGTTTATCACTGCGCATGAAGAAATGACCACCTCCAACGTTTGGTTTATGTTTTATAAGCATTTTTAATTTTATTGCTTAAATCGCATTTTCTCGGCGAGCTGAGCACTTTTTCTGAATTGTGCCGCTCCCGTCACTCTGGTTAGGTTGGCATCGAAAAAAACGCTCTCGGGTGCTTTAGAGTTCCGAGTTTATCACTGCGCATGAATAATTGACCACCTCCAACGTTTGGTTTATGTTTTATAACCATTTTTAATTTTATTGCTTAAATCGCATTTTCTCGGCGAGCTGAGCACTTTTTCTGAATTGTGCCGCTCCCGTCACTCTGGTTAGGTTGGCATCGAAAAAAACGCTCTCGGGTGCTTTAGAGTGCCGAGTTTATCACTGCGCATGAAGAAATGACCACCTCCAACGTTTGGTTTATGTTTTATAAGCATTTTTAATTTTATTGCTTAAATCGCATTTTCTCGGCGAGCTGAGCACTTTTTCTGAATTGTGCCGCTCCCGTCACTCTGGTTAGGTTGGCATCGAAAAAAACGCTCTCGGGTGCTTTAGAGTGCCGAGTTTATCACTGCGGATGAAGAAATTACCACCTCCAACGTTTGGTTTATGTTTTATAAGCATTTTTAATTTTATTGCTTAAATCGCATTTTCTCGGCGAGCTGAGCACTTTTTCTGAATTGTGCCGCTCCCGTCACTCGGTTGGCATCGAAAAAAACGCTCTCGGGTGCTTTAGAGTGCCGAGTTTATCACTGCGCATGAAGAAATGACCACCTCCAACGTTTGGTTTATGTTTTATAAGCATTTTTAATTTTATTGCTTAAATCGCATTTTCTCGGCGAGCTGAGCACTTTTTCTGAATTGTGCCGCTCCCGTCACTCTGGTTAGGTTGGCATCGAAAAAAACGCTCTCGGGTGCTTTAGAGTGCCGAGTTTATCACTGCGCATGAAGAAATGACCACCTCCAACGTTTGGTTTATGTTTTATAAGCATTTTTAATTTTATTGCTTAAATCGCATTTTCTCGGCGAGCTGAGCACTTTTTCTGAATTGTGCCGCTCCCGTCACTCTGGTTAGGTTGGCATCGAAAAAAACGCTCTCGGGTGCCTTAGAGTGCCGAGTTTATCACTGCGCATGAAGAAATGACCACCTCCAACGTTTGGTTTATGTTTTATAAGCATTTTTAATTTTATTGCTTAAATCGCATTTTCTCGGCGAGCTGAGCACTTTTTCTGAATTGTGCCGCTCCCGTCACTCTGGTTAGGTTGGCATCGAAAAAAACGCTCTCGGGTGCTTTAGAGTGCCGAGTTTATCACTGCGCATGAAGAAATGACCACCTCCAACGTTTGGTTTATGTTTTATAAGCATTTTTAATTTTATTGCTTAAATCGCATTTTCTCGGCGAGCTGAGCACTTTTTCTGAATTGTGCCGCTCCCGTCACTCTGGTTAGGTTGGCATCGAAAAAAAACGCTCTCGGGTGCTTTAGAGTGCCGAGTTTATCACTGCGCATGAAGAAATGACCACCTCCAAGGTTTGGTTTATGTTTTATAAGCATTTTTAATTTTATTGCTTAAATCGCATTTTCTCGGCGAGCTGAGCACTTTTTCAGAATTGTGCCGCTCCCGTCACTCTGGTTGGGTTGGCATCGAAAAAAACGCTCTCGGGTGCTTTAGAGTGCCGAGTTTATCACTGCGCATGAAGAAATGACCACCTCCAACGTTTGGTTTATGTTTTATAAGCATTTTTAATTTTATTGCTTAAATCGCATTTTCTCGGCGAGCTGAGCACTTTTTCTGAATTGTGCCGCTCCCGTCACTCTGGTTAGGTTGGCATCGAAAAAAACGCTCTCGGGTGCGTTAGAGTGCCGAGTTTATCACTGCGCATGAAGAAATGACCACCTCCAACGTTTGGTTTATGTTTTATAAGCATTTTTAATTTTATTGCTTAAATCGCATTTTCTCGGCGAGCTGAGCACTTTTTCTGAATTGTGCCGCTCCCGTCACTCTGGTTAGGTTGGCATCGAAAAAAACGCTCTCGGGTGCTTTAGAGTTCCGAGTTTATCACTGCGCATGAATAATTGACCACCTCCAACGTTTGGTTTATGTTTTATAACCATTTTTAATTTTATTGCTTAAATCGCATTTTCTCGGCGAGCTGAGCACTTTTTCTGAATTGTGCCGCTCCCGTCACTCTGGTTAGGTTGGCATCGAAAAAAACGCTCTCGGGTGCTTTAGAGTGCCGAGTTTATCACTGCGCATGAAGAAATGACCACCTCCAACGTTTGGTTTATGTTTTATAAGCATTTTTAATTTTATTGCTTAAATCGCATTTTCTCGGCGAGCTGAGCACTTTTTCTGAATTGTGCCGCTCCCGTCACTCTGGTTAGGTTGGCATCGAAAAAAACGCTCTCGGGTGCTTTAGAGTGCCGAGTTTATCACTGCGGATGAAGAAATTACCACCTCCAACGTTTGGTTTATGTTTTATAAGCATTTTTAATTTTATTGCTTAAATCGCATTTTCTCGGCGAGCTGAGCACTTTTTCTGAATTGTGCCGCTCCCGTCACTCTGGTTAGGTTGGCATCGAAAAAAACGCTCTCGGGTGCGTTAGAGTGCCGAGTTTATCACTGCGCATGAAGAAATGACCACCTCCAACGTTTGGTTTATGTTTTATAAGCATTTTTAATTTTATTGCTTAAATCGCATTTTCTCGGCGAGCTGAGCACTTTTTCTGAATTGTGCCGCTCCCGTCACTCTGGTTAGGTTGGCATCGAAAAAAACGCTCTCGGGTGCTTTAGAGTGCCGAGTTTATCACTGCGCATGAAGAAATGACCACCTCCAACGTTTGGTTTATGTTTTATAAGCATTTTTTATTTTATTGCTTAAATCGCATTTTCTCGGCGAGCTGAGCACTTTTTCTGAATTGTGCCGCTCCCGTCACTCTGGTTACGTTGGCATCGAAAAAAACGCTCTCGGGTGCTTTAGAGTGCCGAGTTTATCACTGCGCATGAAGAAATGACCACCTCCAACGTTTGGTTTATGTTTTATAAGCACTTTTAATTTTATTGCTTAAATCGCATTTTCTCGGCGAGCTGAGCACTTTTTCTGAATTGTGCCGCTCCCGTCACTCTGGTTAGGTTGGCATCGAAAAAAACGCTCTCGGGTGCTTTAGAGTGCCGAGTTTATCACTGCGCATGAAGAAATGACCACCTCCAACGTTTGGTTTATGTTTTATAAGCATTTTTAATTTTATTGCTTAAATCGCATTTTCTCGGCGAGCTGAGCACTTTTTCTGAATTGTGCCGCTCCCGTCACTCTGGTTAGGTTGGCATCGAAAAAAACGCTCTCGGGTGCTTTAGAGTGCCGAGTTTATCACTGCGCATGAAGAAATGACCACCTGCAACGTTTGGTTTATGTTTTATAAGCATTTTTAATTTTATTGCTTAAATCGCATTTTCTCGGCGAGCTGAGCACTTTTTCTGAATTGTGCCGCTCCCGTCACTCTGGTTAGGTTGGCATCGAAAAAAAACGCTCTCGGGTGCTTTAGAGTGCCGAGTTTATCACTGCGCATGAAGAAATGACCACCTCCAACGTTTGGTTTATGTTTTATAAGCATTTTTAATTTTATTGCTTAAATCGCATTTTCTCGGCGAGCTGAGCACTTTTTCTGAATTGTGCCGCTCCCGTCACTCTGGTTAGGTTGGCATCGAAAAAAACGCTCTCGGGTGCTTTAGAGTGCCGAGTTTATCACTGCGCATGAAGAAATGACCACCTCCAACGTTTGGTTTATGTTTTATAAGCATTTTTAATTTTATTGCTTAAATCGCATTTTCTCGGCGAGCTGAGCACTTTTTCTGAATTGTGCCGCTCCCGTCACTCTGGATAGGTTGGCATCGAGAAAAACGCTCTCGGGTGCTTTAGAGTGCCGAGTTTATCACTGCGCATGAAGAAATGACCACCTCCAACGTTTGGTTTATGTTTTATAAGCATTTTTAATTTTATTGCTTAAATCGCATTTTCTCGGCGAGCTGAGCACTTTTTCTGAATTGTGCCGCTCCCCTCATTCTGGTTAGGTTGGCATCGAAAAAAACGCTCTCGGGTGCTTTAGAGTGCCGAGTTTATCACTGCGCATGAAGAAATGACCACCTCCAACGTTTGGTTTATGTTTTATAAGCATTTTTAATTTTATTGCTTAAATCGCATTTTCTCGGCGAGCTGAGCACTTTTTCTGAATTGTGCCGCTCCCGTCACTCTGGTTACGTTGGCATCGAAAAAAACGCTCTCGGGTGCTTTAGAGTGCCGAGTTTATCACTGCGAATGAAGAAATGACCCACTCCAACGTTTGGTTTATGTTTTATAAGCACTTTTAATTGTATTGCTTAAATCGCATTTTCTCGGCGAGCTGAGCACTTTTTCTGAATTGTGCCGCTCCCGTCACTCTGGTTAGGTTGGCATCGAAAAAAACGCTCTCGGGTGCTTTAGAGTGCCGAGTTTATCACTGCGCATGAAGAACAGACCACCTCCAACGTTTGGTTTATGTTTTATAAGCATTTTTAATTTTATTGCTTGAATCGCATTTTCTCGGCGAGCTGAGCACTTTTTCTGAATTGTGCGGCTCCCGTCACTCTGGTTAGGTTGGCATCGAAAAAAACGCTCTCGGGTGCTTTAGAGTGCCGAGTTTATCACTGCGCATGAAGAAATGACCACCTCCAACGTTTGGTTTATGTTTTATAAGCATTTTTAATTTTATTGCTTAAATCGCATTTTCTCGGCGAGCTGAGCACTTTTTCTGAATTGTGCCGCTCCCGTCACTCTGGTTAGGTTGGCATCGAAAAAAACGCTCTCGGGTGCTTTAGAGTGCCGAGTTTATCACTGCGCATGAAGAAATGACCACCTCCAACGTTTGGTTTATGTTTTATAAGCATTTTTTATTTTATTGCTTAAATCGCATTTTCTCGGCGAGCTGAGCACTTTTTCTGAATTGTGCCGCTCCCGTCACTCTGGTTAGGTTGGCATCGAAAAAAAACGCTCTCGGGTGCTTTAGAGTGCCGAGTTTATCACTGCGCATGAAGAAATGACCACCTCCAACGTTTGGTTTATGTTTTATAAGCATTTTTAATTTTATTGCTTAAATCGCATTTTCTCGGCGAGCTGAGCACTTTTTCTGAATTGTGCCGCTCCCGTCACTCTGGTTAGGTTGGCATCGAAAAAAACGCTCTCCGGTTCCTTAGAGTGCCGAGTTTATCACTGCGCATGAAGAAATGACCACCTCCAACGTTTGGTTTATGTTTTATAAGCATTTTTAATTTTATTGCTTGAATCGCATTTTCTCGGCGAGCTGAGCACTTTTTCTGAATTGTGCGGCTCCCGTCACTCTGGTTAGGTTGGCATCGAAAAAAACGCTCTCGGGTGCTTTAGAGTGCCGAGTTTATCACTGCGCATGAAGAAATGACCACCTCCAACGTTTGGTTTATGTTTTATAAGCATTTTTAATTTTATTGCTTAAATCGCATTTTCTCGGCGAGCTGAGCACTTTTTCTGAATTGTGCCGCTCCCGTCACTCTGGTTAGGTTGGCATCGAAAAAAACGCTCTCGGGTGCTTTAGAGTGCCGAGTTTATCACTGCGCATGAAGAAATTACCACCTCCAACGTTTGTGTCAGGTTTATTTCGCTGACTGAATACGTGAATAGAAGAGCAACAGCAAACAAACCACAAGTGAGACAGAAATATTAAGTCTTTTCTCGCGAGGAGTGCAGTACAGATCCTTCACAACAATCTCACTACACTAAAATATCTGTATGCACTCCCGCTCTTTTTATTTGGATTTGCCCTACCCACAGTGTGAGACAAGAGCCAACTAAGGGAAGGGGGGAGGCATGTGGGCCTTGTCTCGTAAGCAAAAAAATCACTAGGTGTTTACATACTGATAAGAACATCTGGGAAGAGGAGTTTGAGTGGACTGGATACAGAAGAAAAAAACCTTTGACCTCTAGTAAAAACATAGCAAGGGAAGTTTTACGACATTGTGTAGGATGCAACAAGCTAAGTTATTTATTACTGGTTATATACATTCCAACCTAATCCTACAATAAAGATAGTTAGGAAAAACCCTGACTTTAATGGTCACTTGGAGGTTCATCTGGGGTGCAAGACAGCAATGAGGCATGTTGTCTAACAAAGTGGTCATTGTCAGAAAGGAACGGTAGATGTCTTCCTTTTTGTTGAGTTGTCACTGAGTTGCCAGCTACGTCCTGTCTGACCCAGCTGTAATCTCTCTTCTATGGTACATCATAAAAACAGCAAGGCCAAACAGCGAGCATCTCTTGCAGGACTATTGGGGTAAAGCATTGATTAGAGAACGCATGATAACATATATATACATTTTTCTAACAATTCCCCCCTGTTTATCATAAGTTCTCAGAGACCATCTCATCACCTAAAATCGGCCACTTCAAAAAGATTTTCAGCCGTAGGATCATAATTCATAAGAACAAATTTACACCCGGGAGGAGATTGAGCCTTAATAATCAACGTCAGAGTCGGGAAACAAATCGGACAGGTTTACCACAGGAGCTTCAAAGATGGAGCCATCGCCAGAGCGACAACCCTCGTCAGACGCAAAGGCTTCCCCTTGGAGCAACGGAAAAGTCTCAGCCGCTGGAGAGATAGCAGTTGTAATTAACCTGTTAATTAGAGACCGGAGACACGGAATACAACAACATCCACACAAGGTCAAAACAGCAGAAAAAACGGCAAGGGAGACTAGGACCGAGGACACCAGGGTACGGTACTTTCCGAACACGTTTAGCCAGTCGTTCCAAACCTCCGTGTTCACTCCACTGTGTTCCTTCATTTTCCCATTCAAGGTCCTCAGGCCCTCAAGGGCCTGGGACAGGCTTCCATCAGCGGCAGTATTATTTGGAATAAACGTGCAGCACTGCTCACCAAACATGGCGCAGACACCACCCTCCTTTGAGAGCAGCATGTCAAGGGCCATTCGGTTCTGGAAAGCCATGAGGGAAGTCGCAGCCAGTTGGGAGTGGACCGCCCTGAAACCCGCCTCGGTCCAATTTCCAAGCCTCTGCACGTTGTAATGGATGTAGTTGATCCTGTCGACATTTTTGTTAAGAGTACACCACCAACACAGGGCGGATTCAAAACCAGCTGCTATCTGATTCACCAGCTTATACTCATCCGGTACTCCCCTGGGAACACCAATGGCATCTATGTATGTTGGATCTGTTGCGCCCAGCCATTCAGCGCTTCGCTTCGTTCTTAACCAGAATTTGGGTACCATGGATTTAACAAAAGATCCCAGATCATAAGGAGTCATGGGAATCAATTGAACAGGAAGCAAAAGGGTCACCAAAGCGCAAATTCCAGAGCTATTGAAAGGCAACCTATCATAAAGTTCGTTACTATTACACCAAAACCAAATATCACTACGAGCAATGGGTAAAAAAGGGGCAGTAACATTAATCAGGGAAGTACACATTGGTGCGGCTAGAGCACCCAGCTTCACACCGGTACCAGGCAGCTTGAAGCACGTGAAATTACCCTTAGCTACAGTGGAAGAAAAAAGGGGTTTATTTTTTGTTATGGGGGAAACGGGATAAATCCTATCCCATATAAAACAATCATGAGCAGGTGGTATGGATGAGTTCAACATTAAAACAACAGCACACTTTGGAACAACGTTTGCAGGTATAATTCTTAAAAGGGGTCTTGGTCCCATACACACAACGCAACTGGTGTTAGCCATCTTAGCGGCTTGTTCAGTCATAAGGAGCCAGTTGTTAGTCTGACCACTTATACCTGTGGAGGCCATGAAATAGCTGTCTATATCAGTGAGGCGCACACTCGTGATCTTCACCCCAACTGTTTCAGTATAATTATTCATACCGGGACGGTCGGCCACCGACATAGTTTTGTTAATGCAGATTACGACAGGGAAATGAGGATCAACACCGGAGGACCAAGCCCACAACTGAAACCCCCAACAGGAAGTGTTAAACAAAGTGGCATTTGGAGGCCGAATTTGGCCATCAGGGAGCGCAAAGGTCAAAAGGAGGCTTGTGCCTTGGTTTTTTAAAGTTACTCGCCTAGCAAAAAACACAGCCTCTTCACTGGATCCAGAGGGCCAATATTCTAACGCTTGTGTGGTGACAAGGGTGCTCCAGTCAGTGCTAACTGGATGACCAGTTAAATACCACCAATATCCGAGCCATTTGTCCCCAGTAGTGGGGTGGCCATTTTGAAAACCCTTTAAACTCTTCATAGGTAAGGTAATAGTGGAAGATGTGTTAGGAGCCACAGTGAACATTAATGAGTTATTGTAAGTCCAAGACAAAAGCCACGGTACGCAAGTCGGAGTGTGGATAATGTGAGGCGTGCAGACAACATGATCAAAAGGGGGTTGGGCGTCACGCTTACGTCTAGCAGTCTCATCCCATGAACTATATTGGTTAGTATGAGCGCTAGCCAGGTTAGTGTTTTTCTGATGAAAAGAGGTTAGAGGCCGATCGCACACAACCCATGCTACTACAGCAACACACGTGAGAACAGTCATCCAGAAGGCGCAGGCCCGCACTCTCTCAAAGGATTTATACAGTAACATCCTAATTCTAATTTTTAATCCTAACCTTTATTTTTAGATCTCCCCAGAGTCAACGCCCTGAGCTTCAGGTTGGTGTCTTGGAATTCTTCTGCTAGCTTTCGTGTCAACCCTGGATCTTGACACCAGGATCAGGCACTATTACCAGACTTTGCTCACCTTCCGTACTTAGGTTGGATCTGTGGAGATCACCTTTTTACAATGAGATAAATGAATCCACGTGTTGCGTTCAGCTATTTTCAAGGCATGAGGCGTTGTGAGCAATACCAAAAAGGGACCTTCCCACTTGGGTGAATGCCAATTCTTCTTCTTGATACTCTTGATCAAGACCCAGTCTCCCGGTACCACTTTGGGGTCTTCCTGCGGAGAAATGGGGTCATTATCAGTGTTAATGGTCTGGTTCTTGTGACGTTCTAGCATTTTCCTCATGTAATCGGCTAATGTGGCTTCTTCAGGGATGTCCCATGTGTTTTTAAACTGAGGAAGCCTATAAGGTTTTCCAAAAACGATTTCGTAGGGAGTTAGCCCCGTTGTACTTGTTATATTAATGTACATTTTGACCAAGTCTAAACACTGAGTCCATGGCCGTTTGGTTTCTTCCATACATTTCTTTAGCCTGTTTTTTATAGTTCCATTAAATCTCTCAACCAGGCCTGCAGATTGTGGTCGGTATGAGCAATGATTTTTTATATTTATGTGGAACATTCTCCCAATATTTTGTACTACCTGATTAACAAAATGTTGACCATTGTCACTATAAATTGTTTCTGGAATACCATATCTTGGAATGATATCTTTGCATAAGGCTTTTGCCACTGTGAGTGCATCAGCATGTTTGGTAGGAAAAATTTCTACCCATTTAGAAAACGCATCTATTATGACCAGACAATATTCTTTTCCTTCGCTTTTATTTAATTGGATATAATCCATATGTATTGTCTGAAACGGATATAATGGAGTCGGGAACTTCCCTCTCCGAGGTCTTAAATTACCTTGTGGATTATGTTTAGCACAGATCAAACATGCTCTACAAAATTGCTGTGAAAAACCCGCAAATCCGTATGCTGTGTAAATAGCTTCAACTTGTTTGACCATACCCCCCGTCGAGACATGGGTGACTCCATGACTCGAAATAGCAGCCCACTTAAACAAGTTCCGAGGCAAAACCGGCTTGCCCAGAGGTCACACAAAAAGGCCATCGTTGTTTTTTATTGCCCCTCGCCTCTCCCAAGAGAGCCGCTCCTGAGAGGGGCTCTGAGACTGCATGTCAAGCAACACGTCAGAGGAGACGTGTGACATCGAACCACAATCAGTGGAAGACGAGAGGACATGGAGCAGGCCCTCTGCGGCAGCCTTGGCAGATTTATCAGCAAAAGCATTACCAAGTGAAACAGGATCAGTCCTGGTAGTGTGAGCAGCACATTTGCAGACTGCCACCCTAGCGGGCAACCGCACAGCGTCCAAAAGTTGAGGCAGCAATGTAGAATGGGTAACGGGCTTGCCCGTAGAAGTTATCATGCCACGGTTGCTCCATTGTTGAGCAAAAACGTGCACCGTAGCAAAGGCATACTGGCTATCAGTCCAAATAGTGACAGACTTGTTGGCAAACATTTTGCAAGCCTCAGTGAGAGCAATGAGTTCAGCGGCCTGTGCTGACATATGGGATGGCAGTTTGACAGCTCTTAAAACCTCAGTAGCAGAGACAACGGCATACCCAGAGAGGGTCACGCCAAGTTCACTTTTCTTTGACGACCCATCAACGAAAACCACATGACTGTCAGGTAAAGGTGTGTCTTCCAGATCGGGTCGAGCCTTCGCAACTTGCTGAGCAGCATCAACACAATCATGGAATTCGCCATCGTCAGGAAGGGGAATAAGAGTAGCAGGATTGAGTGTCGTGCACCTTTCAACAGTCAAATGCGGCTGAGAAAGCAACGTAGCCATGCACGACAGATGACGTGCAGGCGACAAGAAGGTCATATTTGTTTGCAGCAAAAGAGCCGAGACCGCATGGGGAACCTTCAGAGTCAAAGGATGAAATAACACAACACTAGCACTGCTTTCCACAGCCATGGAGGCCGCCACCACGGCCCTCACACATGGCGGGAGAGCACAAGCAACACTATCCAATTTCGAAGAATAAAAGGCAATAGGTCGAAACTTTGAGCCATGCGATTGAAGCAAAACAGAGGTCATATAATGACCTTTGCAATCAACTGTTTGAACAAACGCTTTATCATAGTTAGGTAGGGCCAGAGTGGAGCTGGAGACCAGAGCCTGCTTTATTAGCACAAAAGCATCCTCAGCTTCGGGAGTCCATTTTAACTGAGTGGACATTGAGATGTTCTCTTCATACATCAATTTGGACAGAGGAGCAACAATTTGTGCATAGTCAGGTATCCAGCTTCTACAATAACCCGTGAGCCCCAAAAAAGACATCATTTGTTTCTTTGTGAGTGGTTTAGGAGCTAGCAAAATAGAGGTCTTCCTACTATAGTCCGACCTTGGGAACTCAGATTGTGGCCTAAATATTTTATTTCAGTTGACCACAACTGGAGTTTATTTTTGCTGACTTTGTGGCCTTCTTTTGCCAAGTGATGCAGCACTGCAAGCGTGTCTGTCTGACAAGAGGCATAATCAGGGGACGCCACCAAAATGTCATCAACATAGAGCAAAATCTGACTCCCCATTGGTGGGACAAATTTCGCCATGCTGGCTGCCATCACCTGCGAGTAAATTGTAGGGCTTTCACAGTACCCCTGAGGCAATCGGGTAAAGGTGTACCTCAAACCAGCATATGTGAAAGCAAACCAAAACTGACTTTCTTCAGCAATAGGGACAGAGAAAAAGGCATTGCTAATGTCAATTACTGAAAATATCTTCGCATCAGGTGTTAACGAATTCAACAGGGTATGCGGGTCAGGGACACAAGGTGCTCTTTGAATGACAGCATTGTTCACAGCTTGCAAATCTTGCACCAATCTCCACCCGACAGAAGGTAGTGCCTTTTTCACAGGGAAAATTGGAGTATTGCAAGGAGAATCAGGGCAAGGAATGATGACACCTGCCCTTAATAAATCAGAAATAACAGGTGCAATACCCTGCAAGGCATCGGGTTTCAATGGGTACTGTCTCACACAAGGGCGGTATTCATTTTTAGGTCTAATAACAACAGGAAGTGCTCCCTTCACTAAACCTACATCAGAGGGACCTGTCGACCAAAGTTCACTTGGAATCCCAGCGAGGATCTGCTCGTCATCGGACGACAGCCCAAAACGTCAAAATGAGGATGCTTTCTCAGAACAGGACTCAACGTGAACTCCACTAACAAATGACAGGACCTGGTTCATGTTTTGTTTAAAAAACTTAGTAGAAGGACTATAAAAGGAGTCAGGCCCAACTTGAGTCCAATCAGAAGCCACCAGTGCATCTCTGGCCATAAATCCCAAACTCTGCCATGTGGCCGTAAAAGGCCGAAACAATGAGATGTGGAGCGGAGTGGGAGACATGTGTAATTTCTGCACTTCAGAGGGAGCCGGCCCTATGACAACACAGGCACGGCTTTCACCATCATGCAGGAGGAAAGATGTCTTCAAGGAGGCAGGCGTAACAGCCTCAAGCATGTTCTCGTAGTTGTGATCAGGACCAGGCGTGTCGTTATGCCACATGGTTACGTGCAGGTTGGTTGGGTCCATCGCCTGTTCAGGGCAGCGCAACAGGGTGCCTGCCTGGGCTAAAAGAGGGGTTCCAAACTGCACAACTTCTGCATCAGTCAAATCCAATGAATAGAAATAATAGCAATGAAACTGACCAAAAATCTGTAATTGATGTCGCCTTTTGACAACGATTTTGTCATTAATGGGCACAAGGGAAAGACTAAGTGCAGTGAGAGCATCTCTTCCTAGCAAATTAACAGGGCAATTGGGCATCAGCAAAATGGGAATGCAACAACTTTCCCCTTCTGGGTCCCGTATCCAGACTGGACGAGACTGGGGTACTGGGGTTGTCACACCATTTGCCGCTCTCACCCAGAAAGTCTTTCCTCCTTCTCGCACATCAGCAGGTATGTCGCGACATGTGGTCACACACGCGCCTGAGTCACACAAAAACGTTATGGGAGTCCCATTTACCATCAAAGTTATCAAAGGTTTCTCTACATTGTTCATCAACAAGTCCTGAATGTTCAAATCTACATCAGCAGGAGGAGCTGTCGCCAGGACAGCCTTTTCAATTTTCTGTTGGCCATCGGTTAGTCATAAGGGAGGATCAGCCTGACCCTTATGGGGATTTGGACAGTATTTTGCTATATGGCCCTCTTTGCCACATGACCAACAAAGAGGAGGTCGGGAGTCATATCGCTTTGACTGACCCTGGGCGGGCTGGCAGTTTGGGTCATAATCGAGCGCACCACGATTATACCCTCCTCTGCTTCTGCCACGGAAATTCTCACGACCGCGCCCTCTCCGGCGTGGTTCGAAGGTTCTGTTTTGATAAAACACCTCAGATGAATCATCATTTGCAAAAAAGATGGCGGCCACTTTCCCTTTTTCTTTTCCCTTTTTTAAATTGACAACCTTTTCAGCGTGTATAGCATGATCAATAAATTGTGGCAATGTAGAGGTTGGGAAAGTGATCATGTGTTTAGCAACCCAGCTTTGGATTGCCGGTCGTGAATTTGCATGTAGAGCATTTTTGAGTTGTTGGTTATAGACATCAGTACCAGGCTCCAAACCACTATTGGCTTTGAACACCTTCTCCAATCTGTGTCTATAATCTTCAAACAACTCATCCTCTTTTTGTTTGGTTCGGCCAATATCTGTATAATTTGCTCTACGTTGAAATTTTATTTTTATCCTACCCAATAGTTGGTCAATTTGAGTTTTCAATGCCACCCCATTATATTCTAATGGACGGCCTTGGTCATCAAAAGGATTCCACCCGCCCTTGACACTGGCCCAATCTTTGGTCAAGGTTGCCATAAAAACCTGCTGCACCTCATCACCTCTCAAGTTATAGGAAGCAATGAGTTGTATTATGTCGGTGCAGTATTGTTCAACGTCTTCAGAAGGCAATGCCATTCCTTCTGTAGCTGATTTTACATCGGCTTGTGTCCATGTTCTGTATACTAAAATCGTGGGGCCCCCGTCATCATGAGGATTTGCTACTTGAATCATTGGGTAAGCGTCAGCTACTTCCGCTCCCATGTAGCCTGGGCCGCAGCTTGCCGCGGGGGCTGAGGGAGAGGGAGCTTCTGACTTCACGCGGCTCCGCGTCACCATGGCATGAGCAGAATCACTATATTTTGGAGGATCATCTGCGCTTGACAATTTGGGGTACAAAGTTGGAAAGGATGGTTCGCTTTGGCGTCCCACAACTTCTTTCTTTGTAATTTGATCATCCTTTTCATCTTCATTTATCACACCCTCAGCTACGGCCCTCAAGCGAGGCCGCGCTGATGTTGTTTCATCATCTTCCTGCCTATGCAACAACAAGCTCTCTTTGGATTTTTCTTCACTCCCCTTATTCTTCAATTTTTCTTTCAATTGTCCACATTTTCTTTTCTCAGCTTCCAATTCCCATTGTACTATTAAATGATACCCGTCTTTATTCTTTTTATCCGCGCCACACTTGGCTTTAATTGATTGCTTTAGGTCATTTAATGATTTTGAGCTCAGCTGGCCATCAAAGTTGTAATCGGTTATCCATTTGTCAAGATATTTTACATTTTCTGGGTCGACCCATTCCATTAATTTCCAATCCTTGCATTTTAGTTTATGTCGGGGTAGGGACTTTCGCTTACTATTTAAGTTTCCCATAGTTTATTTTTCTAAATTTTGGAGTTGGTAGTTTAAATGGCACCTACAGTGTCCTAAAACCAACTTTATTCACAGGACAGTGGTAAAAAATTCAATGTGTGGTAAGTCTCCTTTCACCTCCCCCGAAAGAGTTGATGCCTCTGCACCTACACAAAGCCACCGTTTACAATCCTGTGTGTTTATATAGAGGAGCGCTCAAATGAGATCACTCTCAGTCAAACCGTACACAAGCATACCACGCGCGATTTTTGTTAATAACAGAGGAGTCTGCCCCTCCTGCTGCGGAATTTAACTAACATAAAACGTTAGGGGGCTCCACATCCGCCCCTGCAGAATTTAACTGTTTTTAGTTGTACTTGATAGGGTCTAGAATTCTCAAGGTTTTTTTTGGTTTTGTTTTTTTTAATAACAGAGGAGTCCGCCCCTCCTGCTGCAGAATTTAACTAGCTTGAAAGCTAGGGGGCTCCACATCCGCCCCTGCGGAATTTAACTGTTTCTATTTAGTAGAATTAATATTCCTACTCACGGTCTGCTGATTCTCTTCCTCGGAAGATCTCGTCAACCCTCCCGGTATCCAGCCGGACTGATCGAGACAGTCCCGTCAAAGGGCTTTTGTTTACCTCGGCCGAGGATTTTCGCCTGCGTCGAAGAGTCCGCTGGACCCGCCAGGTGTGTCGAGATCCCGGAACGAGCCCCCAATTTCTGACAGGTTTATTTCGCTGACTGAATACGTGAATAGAAGAGCAACAGCAAACAAACCACAAGTGAGACAGAAATATTAAGTCTTTTCTCGCGAGGAGTGCAGTACAGATCCTTCACAACAATCTCACTACACTAAAATATCTGTATGCACTCCCGCTCTTTTTATTTGGATTTGCCCTACCCACAGTGTGAGACAAGAGCCAACTAAGGGAAGGGGGGAGGCATGTGGGCCTTGTCTCGTAAGCAAAAAAATCACTAGGTGTTTACATACTGATAAGAACATCTGGGAAGAGGAGTTTGAGTGGACTGGATACAGAAGAAAAAAACCTTTGACCTCTAGTAAAAACATAGCAAGGGAAGTTTTACGACATTGTGTAGGATGCAACAAGCTAAGTTATTTATTACTGGTTATATACATTCCAACCTAATCCTACAATAAAGATAGTTAGGAAAAACCCTGACTTTAATGGTCACTTGGAGGTTCATCTGGGGTGCAAGACAGCAATGAGGCATGTTGTCTAACAAAGTGGTCATTGTCAGAAAGGAACGGTAGATGTCTTCCTTTTTGTTGAGTTGTCACTGAGTTGCCAGCTACGTCCTGTCTGACCCAGCTGTAATCTCTCTTCTATGGTACATCATAAAAAC
This sequence comes from Syngnathus typhle, assembly GCF_033458585.1. NCBI lineage: Eukaryota > Metazoa > Chordata > Actinopteri > Syngnathiformes > Syngnathidae > Syngnathus > Syngnathus typhle. The sequence goes on along the minus strand of NC_083759.1, from coordinate 8,919,233 downwards.
AGCAAGGCCAAACAGCGAGCATCTCTTGCAGGACTATTGGGGTAAAGCATTGATTAGAGAACGCATGATAACATATATATACATTTTTCTAACAGTTTGGTTTATGTTTTATAAGCATTTTTAATTTTATTGCTTAAATCGCATTTTCTCGGCGAGCTGAGCACTTTTTCAGAATTGTGCCGCTCCCGTCAATCTGGTTGGGTTGGCATCGAAAAAAACGCTCTCGGGTGCTTTAGAGTGCCGAGTTTATCACTGCGCATGAAGAAATGACCACCTCCAACGTTTGGTTTATGTTTTATAAGCATTTTTAATTTTATTGCTTAAATCGCATTCTCTCGGCGAGCTGAGCACTTTTTCTGAATTGTGCTGCTCCCGTCACTCTGGTTAGGTTGGCATCGAAAAAAACGCTCTCGGGTGCGTTAGAGTGCCGAGTTTATCACTGCGCATGAAGAAATGACCACCTCCAACGTTTGGTTTATGTTTTATAAGCATTTTTAATTTTATTGCTTAAATCGCATTTTCTCGGCGAGCTGAGCACTTTTTCTGAATTGTGCCGCTCCCGTCACTCTGGTTAGGTTGGCATTGAAAAAAACGCTCTCGGGTGCTTTAGAGTTCCGAGTTTATCACTGCGCATGAATAATTGACCACCTCCAACGTTTGGTTTATGTTTTATAAGCATTTTTAATTTTATTGCTTAAATCGCATTTTCTCGGCGAGCTGAGCACTTTTTCTGAATTGTGCCGCTCCCGTCACTCTGGTTAGGTTGGCATCGAAAAAAACGCTCTCGGGTGCTTTAGAGTGCCGAGTTTATCACTGCGCATGAAGAAATGACCACCTCCAACGTTTGGTTTATGTTTTATAAGCATTTTTAATTTTATTGCTTAAATCACATTTTCTCGGCGAGCTGAGCACTTTTTCTGAATTGTGCCGCTCCCGTCACTCTGGTTAGGTTGGCATCGAAAAAAACGCTCTCGGGTGCTTTAGAGTGCCGAGTTTATCACTGCGCATGAAGAAATGATATGTTTTATAAGCATTTTTAATTGTATTGCTTAAATCGCATTTTCTCGGCGAGCTGAGCACTTTTTCTGAATTGTGCCGCTCCCGTCACTCTGGTTAGGTTGGCATCGAAAAAAACGCTGTCGGGTGCTTTAGAGTGCCGAGTTTATCACTGCGCATGAAGAAATGACCACCTCCAACGTTTGGTTTATGTTTTATAAGCATTTTTAATTTTATTGCTTAAATCGCATTTTCTCGGCGAGCTGTGCACTTTTTCTGAATTGTGCCGCTCCCGTCACTCTGGTTAGGTTGGCATCGAAAAAAACGCTCTCGGGTGCTTTAGAGTGCCGAGTTTATCACTGCGCATGAAGAAATGACCACCTCCAACGTTTGGTTTATGTTTTATAAGCATTTTTAATTTTATTGCTTAAATCGCATTTTCTCGGCGAGCTGAGCACTTTTTCTGAATTGTGCCGCTCCCGTCACTCTGGTTAGGTTGGCATCGAAAAAAACGCTCTCGGGTGCTTTAGAGTGCCGAGTTTATCACTGCGCATGAAGAAATGACCACCTCCAACGTTTGGTTTATGTTTTATACGCATTTTTAATTTTATTGCTTAAATCGCATTTTCTCGGCGAGCTGAGCACTTTTTCTGAATTGTGCCGCTCCCGTCACTCTGGTTAGGTTGGCATCGAAAAAAACGCTCTCGGGTGCTTTAGAGTGCCGAGTTTATCACTGCGCATGAAGAAATGACCACCTGCAACGTTTGGTTTATGTTTTATAAGCATTTTTAATTTTATTGCTTAAATCGCATTTTCTCGGCGAGCTGAGCACTTTTTCTGAATTGTGCCGCTCCCGTCACTCTGGTTAGGTTGGCATCGAAAAAAAACGGTCTCGGGTGCTTTAGAGTGCCGAGTTTATCACTGCGCATGAAGAAATGACCACCTCCAACGTTTGGTTTATGTTTTATAAGCATTTTTAATTTTATTGCTTAAATCGCATTTTCTCGGCGAGCTGAGCACTTTTTCTGAATTGTGCCGCTCCCGTCACTCTGGTTAGGTTGGCATCGAAAAAAACGCTCTCGGGTGCTTTAGAGTGCCGAGTTTATCACTGCGCATGAAGAAATGACCACCTCCAACGTTTGGTTTATGTTTTATAAGCATTTTTAATTTTATTGCTTAAATCGCATTTTCTCGGCGAGCTGAGCACTTTTTCTGAATTGTGCCGCTCCCGTCACTCTGGTTAGGTTGGCATCGAAAAAAACGCTCTCGGGTGCTTTAGAGTGCCGAGTTTATCACTGCGCATGAAGAAATGACCACCTCCAACGTTTGGTTTATGTTTTATAAGCATTTTTAATTTTATTGCTTAAATCGCATTTTCTCGGCGAGCTGAGCACTTTTTCTGAATTGTGCCGCTCCCGTCACTCTGGTTAGGTTGGCATCGAAAAAAACGCTCTCGGGTGCTTTAGAGTGCCGAGTTTATCACTGCGCATGAAGAAATGACCACCTCCAACGTTTGGTTTATGTTTTATAAGCATTTTTAATTTTATTGCTTAAATCGCATTTTCTCGGCGAGCTGAGCACTTTTTCTGAATTGTGCCGCTCCCGTCACTCTGGTTACGTTGGCATCGAAAAAAACGCTCTCGGGTGCTTTAGAGTGCCGAGTTTATCACTGCGAATGAAGAAATGACCCACTCCAACGTTTGGTTTATGTTTTATAAGCACTTTTAATTGTATTGCTTAAATCGCATTTTCTCGGCGAGCTGAGCACTTTTTCTGAATTGTGCCGCTCCCGTCACTCTGGTTAGGTTGGCATCGAAAAAAACGCTCTCGGGTGCTTTAGAGTGCCGAGTTTATCACTGCGCATGAAGAAATGACCACCTCCAACGTTTGGTTTATGTTTTATAAGCATTTTTAATTTTATTGCTTAAATCGCATTTTCTCGGCGAGCTGAGCACTTTTTCTGAATTGTGCCGCTCCCGTCACTCTGGTTAGGTTGGCATCGAAAAAAACGCTCTCGGGTGCTTTAGAGTGCCGAGTTTATCACTGCGCATGAAGAAATGACCACCTCCAACGTTTGGTTTATGTTTTATAAGCATTTTTAATTTTATTGCTTAAATCGCATTTTCTCGGCGAGCTGAGCACTTTTTCTGAATTGTGCCGCTCCCGTCACTCTGGTTAGGTTGGCATCGAAAAAAACGCTCTCGGGTGCTTTAGAGTGCCGAGTTTATCACTGCGCATGAAGAAATGACCACCTCCAACGTTTGGTTTATGTTTTATAAGCATTTTTAATTGTATTGCTTAAATCGCATTTTCTCGGCGAGCTGAGCACTTTTTCTGAATTGTGCCGCTCCCGTCACTCTGGTTAGGTTGGCATCGAAAAAAACGCTGTCGGGTGCTTTAGAGTGCCGAGTTTATCACTGCGCATGAAGAAATGACCACCTCCAACGTTTGGTTTATGTTTTATAAGCATTTTTAATTTTATTGCTTAAATCGCATTTTCTCGGCGAGCTGAGCACTTTTTCTGAATTGTGCCGCTCCCGTCACTCTGGTTAGGTTGGCATCGAAAAAAACGCTCTCGGGTGCTTTAGAGTGCCGAGTTTATCACTGCGCATGAAGAAATGACCACCTCCAACGTTTGGTTTATGTTTTATAAGCATTTTTAATTTTATTGCTTAAATCGCATTTTCTCGGCGAGCTGAGCACTTTTTCTGAATTGTGCCGCTCCCGTCACTCTGGTTAGGTTGGCATCGAAAAAAACGCTCTCGGGTGCTTTAGAGTGCCGAGTTTATCACTGCGCATGAAGAAATGACCACCTCCAACGTTTGGTTTATGTTTTATACGCATTTTTAATTTTATTGCTTAAATCGCATTTTCTCGGCGAGCTGAGCACTTTTTCTGAATTGTGCCGCTCCCGTCACTCTGGTTAGGTTGGCATCGAAAAAAACGCTCTCGGGTGCTTTAGAGTGCCGAGTTTATCACTGCGCATGAAGAAATGACCACCTGCAACGTTTGGTTTATGTTTTATAAGCATTTTTAATTTTATTGCTTAAATCGCATTTTCTCGGCGAGCTGAGCACTTTTTCTGAATTGTGCCGCTCCCGTCACTCTGGTTAGGTTGGCATCGAAAAAAAACGGTCTCGGGTGCTTTAGAGTGCCGAGTTTATCACTGCGCATGAAGAAATGACCACCTCCAACGTTTGGTTTATGTTTTATAAGCATTTTTAATTTTATTGCTTAAATCGCATTTTCTCGGCGAGCTGAGCACTTTTTCTGAATTGTGCCGCTCCCGTCACTCTGGTTAGGTTGGCATCGAAAAAAACGCTCTCGGGTGCTTTAGAGTGCCGAGTTTATCACTGCGCATGAAGAAATGACCACCTCCAACGTTTGGTTTATGTTTTATAAGCATTTTTAATTTTATTGCTTAAATCGCATTTTCTCGGCGAGCTGAGCACTTTTTCTGAATTGTGCCGCTCCCGTCACTCTGGTTAGGTTGGCATCGAAAAAAACGCTCTCGGGTGCTTTAGAGTGCCGAGTTTATCACTGCGCATGAAGAAATGACCACCTCCAACGTTTGGTTTATGTTTTATAAGCATTTTTAATTTTATTGCTTAAATCGCATTTTCTCGGCGAGCTGAGCACTTTTTCTGAATTGTGCCGCTCCCGTCACTCTGGTTAGGTTGGCATCGAAAAAAACGCTCTCGGGTGCTTTAGAGTGCCGAGTTTATCACTGCGCATGAAGAAATGACCACCTCCAACGTTTGGTTTATGTTTTATAAGCATTTTTAATTTTATTGCTTAAATCGCATTTTCTCGGCGAGCTGAGCACTTTTTCTGAATTGTGCCGCTCCCGTCACTCTGGTTACGTTGGCATCGAAAAAAACGCTCTCGGGTGCTTTAGAGTGCCGAGTTTATCACTGCGAATGAAGAAATGACCCACTCCAACGTTTGGTTTATGTTTTATAAGCACTTTTAATTGTATTGCTTAAATCGCATTTTCTCGGCGAGCTGAGCACTTTTTCTGAATTGTGCCGCTCCCGTCACTCTGGTTAGGTTGGCATCGAAAAAAACGCTCTCGGGTGCTTTAGAGTGCCGAGTTTATCACTGCGCATGAAGAAATGACCACCTCCAACGTTTGGTTTATGTTTTATAAGCATTTTTAATTTTATTGCTTAAATCGCATTTTCTCGGCGAGCTGAGCACTTTTTCTGAATTGTGCCGCTCCCGTCACTCTGGTTAGGTTGGCATCGAAAAAAACGCTCTCGGGTGCTTTAGAGTGCCGAGTTTATCACTGCGCATGAAGAAATGACCATCTCCAACGTTTGGTTTATGTTTTATAAGCATTTTTAATTTTATTGCTTAAATCGCATTTTCTCGGCGAGCTGAGCACTTTTTCTGAATTGTGCCGCTCCCGTCACTCTGGTTAGGTTGGCATCGAAAAAAACGCTCTCGGGTGCTTTAGAGTGCCGAGTTTATCACTGCGCATGAAGAAATGACCACCTCCAACGTTTGGTTTATGTTTTATAAGCATTTTTAATTTTATTGCTTAAATCGCATTTTCTCGGCGAGCTGAGCACTTTTTCTGAATTGTGCCGCTCCCGTCACTCTGGTTAGGTTGGCATCGAAAAAAACGCTCTCGGGTGCTTTAGAGTGCCGAGTTTATCACTGCGCATGAAGAAATGACCACCTCCAACGTTTGGTTTATGTTTTATAAGCATTTTTAATTTTATTGCTTAAATCGCATTTTCTCGGCGAGCTGAGCACTTTTTCTGAATTGTGCCGCTCCCGTCACTCTGGTTAGGTTGGCATCGAAAAAAACGCTCTCGGGTGCTTTAGAGTGCCGTGTTTATCACTGCGCATGAAGAAATGACCACCTCCAACGTTTGGTTTATGTTTTATAAGCATTTTTAATTTTATTGCTTAAATCGCATTTTCTCGGCGAGCTGAGCACTTTTTCTGAATTGTGCCGCTCCCGTCACTCTGGTTAGGTTGGCATCGAAAAAAACGCTCTCGGGTGCTTTAGAGTGCCGAGTTTATCACTGCGCATGAAGAAATGACCACCTCCAACGTTTGGTTTATGTTTTATAAGCATTTTTAATTTTATTGCTTAAATCGCATTTTCTCGGCGAGCTGAGCACTTTTTCTGAATTGTGCCGCTCCCGTCACTCTGGTTAGGTTGGCATCGAAAAAAACGCTCTCGGGTGCTTTAGAGTGCCGAGTTTATCACTGCGCATGAAGAAATGACCACCTCCAACGTTTGGTTTATGTTTTATAAGCATTTTTAATTTTATTGCTTAAATCGCATTTTCTCGGCGAGCTGAGCACTTTTTCTGAATTGTGCCGCTCCCGTCACTCTGGTTACGTTGGCATCGAAAAAAACGCTCTCGGGTGCTTTAGAGTGCCGAGTTTATCACTGCGAATGAAGAAATGACCCACTCCAACGTTTGGTTTATGTTTTATAAGCACTTTTAATTGTATTGCTTAAATCGCATTTTCTCGGCGAGCTGAGCACTTTTTCTGAATTGTGCCGCTCCCGTCACTCTGGTTAGGTTGGCATCGAAAAAAACGCTCTCGGGTGCTTTAGAGTGCCGAGTTTATCACTGCGCATGAAGAAATGACCACCTCCAACGTTTGGTTTATGTTTTATAAGCATTTTTAATTTTATTGCTTAAATCGCATTTTCTCGGCGAGCTGAGCACTTTTTCTGAATTGTGCCGCTCCCGTCACTCTGGTTAGGTTGGCATCGAAAAAAACGCTCTCGGGTGCTTTAGAGTGCCGAGTTTATCACTGCGCATGAAGAAATGACCATCTCCAACGTTTGGTTTATGTTTTATAAGCATTTTTAATTTTATTGCTTAAATCGCATTTTCTCGGCGAGCTGAGCACTTTTTCTGAATTGTGCCGCTCCCGTCACTCTGGTTAGGTTGGCATCGAAAAAAACGCTCTCGGGTGCTTTAGAGTGCCGAGTTTATCACTGCGCATGAAGAAATGACCACCTCCAACGTTTGGTTTATGTTTTATAAGCATTTTTAATTTTATTGCTTAAATCGCATTTTCTCGGCGAGCTGAGCACTTTTTCTGAATTGTGCCGCTCCCGTCACTCTGGTTAGGTTGGCATCGAAAAAAACGCTCTCGGGTGCTTTAGAGTGCCGAGTTTATCACTGCGCATGAAGAAATGACCACCTCCAACGTTTGGTTTATGTTTTATAAGCATTTTTAATTTTATTGCTTAAATCGCATTTTCTCGGCGAGCTGAGCACTTTTTCTGAATTGTGCCGCTCCCGTCACTCTGGTTAGGTTGGCATCGAAAAAAACGCTCTCGGGTGCTTTAGAGTGCCGTGTTTATCACTGCGCATGAAGAAATGACCACCTCCAACGTTTGGTTTATGTTTTATAAGCATTTTTAATTTTATTGCTTAAATCGCATTTTCTCGGCGAGCTGAGCACTTTTTCTGAATTGTGCCGCTCCCGTCACTCTGGTTAGGTTGGCATCGAAAAAAACGCTCTCGGGTGCTTTAGAGTGCCGAGTTTATCACTGCGCATGAAGAAATGACCACCTCCAACGTTTGGTTTATGTTTTATAAGCATTTTTAATTTTATTGCTTAAATCGCATTTTCTCGGCGAGCTGAGCACTTTTTCTGAATTGTGCCGCTCCCGTCACTCTGGTTAGGTTGGCATCGAAAAAAACGCTCTCGGGTGCTTTAGAGTGCCGAGTTTATCACTGCGCATGAAGAAATGACCACCTCCAACGTTTGGTTTATGTTTTATAAGCATTTTTAATTTTATTGCTTAAATCGCATTTTCTCGGCGAGCTGAGCACTTTTTCTGAATTGTGCCGCTCCCGTCACTCTGGTTAGGTTGGCATCGAAAAAAACGCTCTCGGGTGCTTTAGAGTGCCGAGTTTATCACTGCGCATGAAGAAATGACCACCTCCAACGTTTGGTTTATGTTTTATAAGCATTTTTAATTTTATTGCTTAAATCGCATTTTCTCGGCGAGCTGAGCACTTTTTCTGAATTGTGCCGCTCCCGTCACTCTGGATAGGTTGGCATCGAAAAAAACGCTCTTGGGTGCTTTAGAGTGCCGAGTTTATCACTGCGCATGAAGAAATGACCACCTCCAACGTTTGGTTTATGTTTTATAAGCATTTTTAATTTTATTGCTTAAATCGCATTTTCTCGGCGAGCTGAGCACTTTTTCTGAATTGTGCCGCTCCCGTCACTCTGGTTAGGTTGGCATTGAAAAAAACGCTCTCGGGTGCTTTAGAGTGCCGAGTTTATCACTGCGCATGAAGAAATGACCACCTCCAACGTTTGGTTTATGTTTTATGAGCATTTTTAATTTTATTGCTTAAATCGCATTTTCTCGGCGAGCTGAGCACTTTTTCTGAATTGTGCCGCTCCCGTCACTCTGGTTAGGTTGGCATCGAAAAAAACGCTCTCGGGTGCTTTAGAGTGCCGAGTTTATCACTGCGCATGAAGAAATGACCACCTCCAAGGTTTGGTTTATGTTTTATAAGCATTTTTAATTTTATTGCTTAAATCGCATTTTCTCGGCGAGCTGAGCACTTTTTCTGAATTGTGCCGCTCCCGTCACTCTGGTTAGGTTGGCATCGAAAAAAACGCTCTCGGGTGCTTTAGAGTGCCGAGTTTATCACTGCGCATGAAGAAATGACCACCTCCAACGTTTGGTTTATGTTTTATAAGCATTTTTAACTTTATTGCTTAAATCGCATTTTCTCGGCGAGCTGTGCACTTTTTCTGAATTGTGCCGCTCCCGTCACTCTGGTTAGGTTGGCATAGAAAAAAACGCTCTCGGGTGCTTTAGAGTGCCGAGTTTATCACTGCGCATGAAGAAATGACCACCTCCAACGTTTGGTTTATGTTTTATAAGCATTTTTAATTTTATTGCTTAAATCGCATTTTCTCGGCGAGCTGAGCACTTTTTCTGAATTGTGCCGCTCCCGTCACTCTGGTTAGGTTGGCATCGAAAAAAACGCTCTCGGGTGCTTTAGAGTGCCGAGTTTATCACTGCGCATGAAGAAATGACCACCTCCAACGTTTGGTTTATGTTTTATAAGCATTTTTAATTTTATTGCTTAAATCGCATTTTCTCGGCGAGCTGAGCACTTTTTCTGAATTGTGCCGCTCCCGTCACTCTGGTTAGGTTGGCATCGAAAAAAAACGCTCTCGGGTGCGTAAGAGTGCCGAGTTTATCACTGCGCATGAAGAAATGACCACCTCCAACGTTTGGTTTATGTTTTATAAGCATTTTTAATTTTATTGCTTAAATCGAATTTTCTCGGCGAGCTGAGCACTTTTTCTGAATTGTGCCGCTCCCGTCACTCTGTTGGCATCGAAAAAAACGCTCTCGGGTGCTTTAGAGTGCCGAGTTTATCACTGCGCATGAAGAAATGACCACCTCCAACGTTTGGTTTATGTTTTATAAGCATTTCTAATTTTATTGCTTAAATCGCATTTTCTCGCGGCGAGCTGAGCACTTTTTCTGAATTGTGCCGCTCCCGTCACTCTGGTTAGGTTGGCATCGAAAAAAACGCTCTCGGGTGCTTTAGAGTGCCGAGTTTATCACTGCGCATGAAGAAATGACCACCTCCAACGTTTGGTTTATGTTTTATAAGCATTTTTAATTTTATTGCTTAAATCGCATTTTCTCGGCGAGCTGAGCACTTTTTCTGAATTGTGCCGCTCCCGTCACTCTGGTTAGGTTGGCATCGAAAAAAACGCTCTCGGGTGCTTTAGAGTGCCGAGTTTATCACTGCGCATGAAGAAATGACCACCTCCAACGTTTGGTTTATGTTTTATAAGTATTTTTAATTTTATTGCTTAAATCGCATTTTCTCGGCGAGCTGAGCACTTTTTCTGAATTGTGCCGCTCCCGTCACTCTGGTTAGGTTGGCATCGAAAAAAACGCTCTCGGGTGCTTTAGAGTGCCGAGTTTATCACTGCGCATGAAGAAATGACCACCTCCAACGTTTGGTTTATGTTTTATAAGCATTTTTAATTTTATTGCTTAAATCGCATTTGTAGTGTCGTGATAATTAGACACTACCCCTTTAAGAGACGGAGGAAGTGAGAGGGCATAAAACAGAGAGCGGGAGAGTTGTAACAAAACAGAACGAGCGAGGAGTCAATGTTGCACTACCTGTAACTATGAATGAAAGGAGAGGACATCCAGTTTCTACAATGGCGACGAGGATATTGCGCGACTGACGTAAATGGATCCCCGCGACGGAGTTTCTACCGCTCACAACTGTTAGCCTGCTGGAGCGCAGGATAGCCGCTTTGCTGGTGACGGTCTCGTGAGTAAACGGCCGTATGGCGGACGTAGTTTGATGCTGGAATATCTCCGGTACGAAGCTGTTTTACTATCTGGCCTCGCATCTTAAGAAAGAAGACGCCATCGTCTAGCTAATGACGCTCGCACTATAGTCGGGAGAGACGTGCTATTGCCTATCGCAGACGAAGGGGCTAGCAACGGCTACACACGTGGACGTGACTGGACGGTGGTATTCCTGTGGGAAGACAAAGAAAACGCTGTCGAACAAACCCTATTGTGACAATGGCGGGTGTGGCTGGATTACCCGCATTCCCCCTTTTTGATGTACACGCAGAGTCGGCTTCCCTTTCCCTGAAATGGACGAAGTGGATGAGGAGATTTGAGACATTTCTCACGGCGGCTGCCATAACTGATAAAACAAGAAAAAAGGCTATGCTTCTGTACTACGCTGGGGAACAAGTGCAGGATATCTTTGAGACTTTTCCTGAAAGAGGCCAACCAGGTGATTTCGATAAGGCAGTACAACTGCTCACCGAATATTTCAGTCCAGGTCATAATGTAGAATATGAAATCTATGTATTTAGACAATCAAAACAAAACCCAGGTGAAACTGTTGATGCTTTTCACACCAGACTGAGACAGCTATCTCAGAATTGTGAATTCACTAATGTAGACAAGGAAATTAAGTCTCAGATAATACTCTGCTGCACATCATCACGTCTCAGGAGAAGGGCGCTGGGAGACCCGGACATGACTCTGAAAGGTCTATTGGATCTGGCCCGAGCTTTCGAGACATCGGAACTTCAGGCGTCTGGCATTGAAAACAATCGAGATACTGGACATGTTGCAGCCATGCTCTATTCAAGACGCAGAGGATGGAACACCTCTGAACGCCGTATGGAAAACATGGACCGTAGAGATCAGCCAGGGATGGAATGTAGGAATTGTGGAGGTGCGTTTCCTCATCAGGGTGGTCAGGCAGCATGTCCAGCGAAAGGTCTACAGTGTCGGACATGTGGAAAATTCAACCATTTCGCCCGCTGCTGTCTCTCCGGCCCTGGCATGAAGGTGAAACACCGTCAACATGGACAGAAAATGGAACCGACACAGAGCGCACAAGAGGTGTCGTGGCCTAACAGGCGCAGACAAATCAAAACTATTGTTGCTGACGGTGCTGACACCGCGCCCATAAGTCATCTCGCGGCTGATGACTCGAGCACGGATGATGAGTACATCTTTGTCACTAGAGCTGCGGAGGGGAGAAAACCACCAGTGAGGTCAGTCATGGTAGCTGGTGAATACATTGATGTTCTTGTTGATTCGGGAGCCTCAGCTGATCTCCTGGATCGAAGAGCCTACGGCGCGTTGAAAACGAAACTCAAACTGGAGCAGTCAAGCAAAAGGATATACCCTTATGGTACAAACGTTCCCCTTTCCCTTCGTGGTAAGGTCACCACAACAGTCTCTGCCAATGGGAGAACAGCTCAGGCAGCATTCTACGTTGTTGATGGAGACCACGGCTCGCTGCTGGGCCATGACACTGCAACTAAACTAGGTCTCATACAGGTGCAACCTTACAAGCTCAAAATTGTTCACAAACCTGGAAGATCAAACTCGGCAGACTACGTGTCACGCCATCCACAAACACTTCACACGCCCAGTATCACAGATGACGTGGACACTGGAATGCATGTCTCCGTCATTGCTACACATGCAGTACCCAAGACTGTGCATCAACCGCTGCGAATGTCTGAACTCCCACAGGGGCCTTGGGAGGATGTTGCAGTGGACTTCTGTGGCCCCTTTCCTTCAGGTGACTACCTGTTAGTCCTCATGGATGAGTGTTCGAGGTTTCCCTTTGTGGAGATTATGCCATCTACATCGGCATGCAGACTCATCCCTGTCATGGACAAAATCTTTTCGACAGTGGGAATCCCAAAAGTGGTGAGAAGCGGTAATGGGCCCCCATTCTCGAGCAAGGCTTTTTCGGACTTTGCAAGATACCTTGGATTCCACCACAGGAAGGTAACCCCCTACTGGCCACAGGCCGACACTGCGGTTGAAAGGTTCAACAGGACTCTGACCAAAGCGGTCCACACAGCTACGCTGGAAGGCAAGCCGTGGAAGCAAGAGCTGTACAAGTTCCTCAGGGACTACAGGGCAACACCTCATCATACCACCAACCGGCCTCCGGCTGAGGTGTTCTATGGTCGGCCCATAAGTATAAAGCTGCCGTCCATCTCTCATCCCCCCAGTGATGATGATCTCCGTCGGACAGATGGATTGAGGACGGACAAAATGAAGAAGTATGCGGACGAAAGGAGGAACGCATCACACTCTGTGCTCAAGGAGGGTGATGTTGTCCTAATACAACAGAGGAAGACGGGAAAACTTGTGACGCCCTTCAACCCAAACCCCTACAAAGTCATCGCAGTGAACGGAACGATGGTCACTGCACAGAGACAGGACCACAGACTCACAAGACATAGATCGCACTTCAAACTCTTGAAGCACAAACCGGAAGTCCCATTCACAACAGGAGACGGTGATAACTGTGATGACGACAGTGTTAATGGACAAGCAGGTGATCCCGAACACGTTAACCTTGAAACCAGGAGGCGACGCCCTGTGAGGGTAAACAGACGACCGCCTCAGACTCATCACTGAGATATAGCAAAGGCCATAGAGTGATGAGACACTGACAAATTCTCGCCACCGTTATGTTTGTTATCGACACAAGAGTAATGTGTGTTCAGTACTGCTCAGAGATGTTAAGCTTAGTTATTTGTTAAAGTGTTTGTATATCTGATTTTGAATTCATAGTATAATACGGAATCACAATTTTACATGACTGTATTTTGGAAACCACTTTATTTCAATTGTACATTCTGTCAGGGTAAGTAAAGCTGAAACTAAGGAAGGACATTTCATTTAAAAGAAAAGGAGAGATGTAGTGTCGTGATAATTAGACACTACCCCTTTAAGAGACGGAGGAAGTGAGAGGGCATAAAACAGAGAGCGGGAGAGTTGTAACAAAACAGAACGAGCGAGGAGTCAATGTTGCACTACCTGTAACTATGAATGAAAGTTATTAAAGCTTCAACTTCAAAGATCTAAACTGAGAGGACATCCAGTTTCTACAGCATTTTCTCGGCGAGCTGAGCACTTTTTCTGAATTGTGCCGCTCCCGTCACTCTGGTTAGGTTGGCATAGAAAAAAACGCTCTCGGGTGCTTTAGAGTGCCGAGTTTATCACTGCGCATGAAGAAATGACCACCTCCAACGTTTGGTTTATGTTTTATAAGCATTTTTAATTTTATTGCTTAAATCGCATTTTCTCGGCGAGCTGAGCACTTTTTCTGAATTGTGCCGCTCCCGTCACTCTGGTTAGGTTGGCATCGAAAAAAAACGCTCTCGGGTGCGTAAGAGTGCCGAGTTTATCACTGCGCATGAAGAAATGACCACCTCCAACGTTTGGTTTATGTTTTATAAGCATTTTTAATTTTATTGCTTAAATCGAATTTTCTCGGCGAGCTGAGCACTTTTTCTGAATTGTGCCGCTCCCGTCACTCTGTTGGCATCGAAAAAAACGCTCTCGGGTGCTTTAGAGTGCCGAGTTTATCACTGCGCATGAAGAAATGACCACCTCCAACGTTTGGTTTATGTTTTATAAGCATTTCTAATTTTATTGCTTAAATCGCATTTTCTCGCGGCGAGCTGAGCACTTTTTCTGAATTGTGCCGCTCCCGTCACTCTGGTTAGGTTGGCATCGAAAAAAACGCTCTCGGGTGCTTTAGAGTGCCGAGTTTATCACTGCGCATGAAGAAATGACCACCTCCAACGTTTGGTTTATGTTTTATAAGCATTTTTAATTTTATTGCTTAAATCGCATTTTCTCGGCGAGCTGAGCACTTTTTCTGAATTGTGCCGCTCCCGTCACTCTGGTTAGGTTGGCATCGAAAAAAACGCTCTCGGGTGCTTTAGAGTGCCGAGTTTATCACTGCGCATGAAGAAATGACCACCTCCAACGTTTGGTTTATGTTTTATAAGTATTTTTAATTTTATTGCTTAAATCGCATTTTCTCGGCGAGCTGAGCACTTTTTCTGAATTGTGCCGCTCCCGTCACTCTGGTTAGGTTGGCATCGAAAAAAACGCTCTCGGGTGCTTTAGAGTGCCGAGTTTATCACTGCGCATGAAGAAATGACCACCTCCAACGTTTGGTTTATGTTTTATAAGCATTTTTAACTTTATTGCTTAAATCGCATTTTCTCGGCGAGCTGAGCACTTTTTCTGAATTGTGCCGCTCCCGTCACTCTGGTTAGGTTGGCATCGAAAAAAACGCTCTCGGGTGCTTTAGAGTGCCGAGTTTATCACTGCGCATGAAGAAATGACCACCTCCAACGTTTGGTTTATGTTTTATAAGCATTTTTAATTTTATTGCTTAAATCGCATTTTCTCGGCGAGCTGAGCACTTTTTCTGAATTGTGCCGCTCCCGTCACTCTGGTTAGGTTGGCATCGAAAAAAACGCTCTCGGGTGCTTTAGAGTGCCGAGTTTATCACTGCGCATGAAGAAATGACCACCTCCAACGTTTGGTTTATGTTTTATAAGCATTTTTAATTTTATTGCTTAAATCGCATTTTCTCGGCGAGCTGAGCACTTTTTCTGAATTGTGCCGCTCCCGTCACTCTGTTGGCATCGAAAAAAACGCTCTCGGGTGCTTTAGAGTGCCGAGTTTATCACTGCGCATGAAGAAATGACCACCTCCAACGTTTGGTTTATGTTTTATAAGCATTTTTAATTTTATTGCTTAAATCGCATTTTCTCGGCGAGCTGAGCACTTTTTCTGAATTGTGCCGCTCCCGTCACTCTGGATAGGTTGGCATCGAAAAAAACGCTCTTGGGTGCTTTAGAGTGCCGAGTTTATCACTGCGCATGAAGAAATGACCACCTCCAACGTTTGGTTTATGTTTTATAAGCATTTTTAATTTTATTGCTTAAATCGCATTTTCTCGGCGAGCTGAGCACTTTTTCTGAATTGTGCCGCTCCCGTCACTCTGGTTAGGTTGGCATAGAAAAAAACGCTCTCGGGTGCTTTAGAGTGCCGAGTTTATCACTGCGCATGAAGAAATGACCACCTCCAACGTTTGGTTTATGTTTTATAAGCATTTTTAATTTTATTGCTTAAATCGCATTTTCTCGGCGAGCTGAGCACTTTTTCTGAATTGTGCCGCTCCCGTCACTCTGGTTAGGTTGGCATCGAAAAAAAACGCTCTCGGGTGCGTAAGAGTGCCGAGTTTATCACTGCGCATGAAGAAATGACCACCTCCAACGTTTGGTTTATGTTTTATAAGCATTTTTAATTTTATTGCTTAAATCGAATTTTCTCGGCGAGCTGAGCACTTTTTCTGAATTGTGCCGCTCCCGTCACTCTGTTGGCATCGAAAAAAACGCTCTCGGGTGCTTTAGAGTGTCGAGTTTATCACTGCGCATGAAGAAATGACCACCTCCAACGTTTGGTTTATGTTTTATAAGCATTTTTAATTTTATTGCCTAAATCGCATTTTCTCGGCGAGCTGAGCACTTTTTCTGAATTGTGCCGCTCCCGTCACTCTGGTTAGGTTGGCATCGGAAAAAACGCTCTCGGGTGCTTTAGAGTGCTGAGTTTATCACTGCGCATGAAGAAATGACCACCTCCAACGTTTGGTTTATGTTTTATAAGCATTTTTAATTTTATTGCTTAAATCATATTTTCTCGGCGAGCTGAGCACTTTTTCTGAATTGTGCCGCTCCCGTCACTCTGGTTAGGTTGGCATCGAAAAAAACGCTCTCGGGTGCTTTAGAGTGCCGAGTTTATCACTGCGCATGAAGAAATGACCACCTCCAACGTTTGGTTTATGTTTTATAAGCATTTTTAATTTTATTGCTTAAATCGCATTTTCTCGGCGAGCTGAGCACTTTTTCTGAATTGTGCCGCTCCCGTCACTCTGGTTAGGTTGGCATCGAAAAAAACGCTCTCGGGTGCTTTAGAGTGCCGAGTTTATCACTGCGCATGAAGAAATGACCACCTCCAACGTTTGGTTTATGTTTTATAAGCATTTTTAATTTTATTGCTTAAATCGCATTTTCTCGGCGAGCTGAGTCTGAATTGTGCCGCTCCCGTCACTCTGGTTAGGTTGGCATCGGAAAAAACGCTCTCGGGTGCTTTAGAGTGCCGAGTTTATCACTGCGCATGAAGAAATGACCACCTCCAACGTTTGGTTTATGTTTTATAAGCATTTTTAATTTTATTGCTTAAATCGCATTTTCTCGGCGAGCTGAGCACTTTTTCTGAATTGTGCCGCTCCCGTCACTCTGGTTAGGTTGGCATCGAAAAAAACGCTCTCGGGTGCTTTAGAGTGCCGAGTTTATCACTGCGCATGAAGAAATGACCACCTCCAACGTTTGGTTTATGTTTTATAAGCATTTTTAATTTTATTGCTTAAATCGCATTTTCTCGGCGAGCTGAGCACTTTTTCTGAATTGTGCCGCTCCCGTCACTCTGGTTAGGTTGGCATCGAAAAAAACGCTCTCGGGTGCTTTAGAGTGCCGAGTTTATCACTGCGCATGAAGAAACGACCACCTCCAACGTTTGGTATATGTTTTATAAGCATTTTTAATTTTATTGCTTAAATCGCATTTTCTCGGCGAGCTGAGCACTTTTTCTGAATTGTGCCGCTCCCGTCACTCTGGTTAGGTTGGCATCGAAAAAAACGCTCTCGGGTGCTTTAGAGTGCCGAGTTTATCACTGCGCATGAAGAAATGACCACCTCCAACGTTTGGTTTATGTTTTATAAGCATTTTGAATTTTATTGCTTAAATCGCATTTTCTCGGCGAGCTGAGCACTTTTTCTGAATTGTGCCGCTCCCGTCACTCTAGTTAGGTTGGCATCGAAAAAAACGCTCTCGGGTGCTTTAGAGTGCCGAGTTTATCACTGCGCATGAAGAAATGACCACCTCCAACGTTTGGTTTATGTTTTATAAGCATTTTTAATTTTATTGCTTAAATCGCATTTTCTCGGCGAGCTGAGCACTTTTTCTGAATTGTGCCGCTCCCGTCACTCTGGTTAGGTTGGCATCGAAAAAAACGCTCTCGGGTGCTTTAGAGTGCCGAGTTTATCACTGCGCATGAAGAAATGACCACCTCCAACGTTTGGTTTATGTTTTATAAGCATTTTTAATTTTATTGCTTAAATCGCATTTTCTCGGCGAGCTGAGCACTTTTTCTGAATTGTGCCGCTCCCGTCACTCTGGTTAGGTTGGCATCGAAAAAAACGCTCTCGGGTGCTTTAGAGTGCCGAGTTTATCACTGCGCATGAAGAAATGACCACCTCCAACGTTTGGTTTATGTTTTATAAGCATTTTTAATTTTATTGCTTAAATCGCATTTTCTCGGCGAGCTGAGCACTTTTTCTGAATTGTGCCGCTCCCGTCACTCTGGTTAGGTTGGCATCGAAAAAAACGCTCTCGGGTGCTTTAGAGCGCCGAGTTTATCACTGCGCATGAAGAAATGACCACCTCCAACGTTTGGTTTATGTTTTATAAGCATTTTTAATTTTATTGCTTAAATCGCATTTTCTCGGCGAGCTGAGCACTTTTTCTGAATTGTGCCGCTCCCGTCACTCTGGTTAGGTTGGCATCGAAAAAAACGCTCTCGGGTGCTTTAGAGTGCCGAGTTTATCACTGCGCATGAAGAAATGACCACCTCCAACGTTTGGTTTATGTTTTATAAGCATTTTTAATTTTATTGCTTAAATCGCATTTTCTCGGCGAGCTGAGTCTGAATTGTGCCGCTCCCGTCACTCTGGTTAGGTTGGCATCGGAAAAAACGCTCTCGGGTGCTTTAGAGTGCCGAGTTTATCACTGCGCATGAAGAAATGACCACCTCCAACGTTTGGTTTATGTTTTATAAGCATTTTTAATTTTATTGCTTAAATCGCATTTTCTCGGCGAGCTGAGCACTTTTTCTGAATTGTGCCGCTCCCGTCACTCTGGTTAGGTTGGCATCGAAAAAAACGCTCTCGGGTGCTTTAGAGTGCCGAGTTTATCACTGCGCATGAAGAAATGACCACCTCCAACGTTTGGTTTATGTTTTATAAGCATTTTTAATTTTATTGCTTAAATCGCATTTTCTCGGCGAGCTGAGCACTTTTTCTGAATTGTGCCGCTCCCGTCACTCTGGTTAGGTTGGCATCGAAAAAAACGCTCTCGGGTGCTTTAGAGTGCCGAGTTTATCACTGCGCATGAAGAAACGACCACCTCCAACGTTTGGTATATGTTTTATAAGCATTTTTAATTTTATTGCTTAAATCGCATTTTCTCGGCGAGCTGAGCACTTTTTCTGAATTGTGCCGCTCCCGTCACTCTGGTTAGGTTGGCATCGAAAAAAACGCTCTCGGGTGCTTTAGAGTGCCGAGTTTATCACTGCGCATGAAGAAATGACCACCTCCAACGTTTGGTTTATGTTTTATAAGCATTTTGAATTTTATTGCTTAAATCGCATTTTCTCGGCGAGCTGAGCACTTTTTCTGAATTGTGCCGCTCCCGTCACTCTAGTTAGGTTGGCATCGAAAAAAACGCTCTCGGGTGCTTTAGAGTGCCGAGTTTATCACTGCGCATGAAGAAATGACCACCTCCAACGTTTGGTTTATGTTTTATAAGCATTTTTAATTTTATTGCTTAAATCGCATTTTCTCGGCGAGCTGAGCACTTTTTCTGAATTGTGCCGCTCCCGTCACTCTGGTTAGGTTGGCATCGAAAAAAACGCTCTCGGGTGCTTTAGAGTGCCGAGTTTATCACTGCGCATGAAGAAATGACCACCTCCAACGTTTGGTTTATGTTTTATAAGCATTTTTAATTTTATTGCTTAAATCGCATTTTCTCGGCGAGCTGAGCACTTTTTCTGAATTGTGCCGCTCCCGTCACTCTGGATAGGTTGGCATCGAAAAAAACGCTCTTGGGTGCTTTAGAGTGCCGAGTTTATCACTGCGCATGAAGAAATGACCACCTCCAACGTTTGGTTTATGTTTTATAAGCATTTTTAATTTTATTGCTTAAATCGCATTTTCTCGGCGAGCTGAGCACTTTTTCTGAATTGTGCCGCTCCCGTCACTCTGGTTAGGTTGGCATAGAAAAAAACGCTCTCGGGTGCTTTAGAGTGCCGAGTTTATCACTGCGCATGAAGAAATGACCACCTCCAACGTTTGGTTTATGTTTTATAAGCATTTTTAATTTTATTGCTTAAATCGCATTTTCTCGGCGAGCTGAGCACTTTTTCTGAATTGTGCCGCTCCCGTCACTCTGGTTAGGTTGGCATCGAAAAAAAACGCTCTCGGGTGCGTAAGAGTGCCGAGTTTATCACTGCGCATGAAGAAATGACCACCTCCAACGTTTGGTTTATGTTTTATAAGCATTTTTAATTTTATTGCTTAAATCGAATTTTCTCGGCGAGCTGAGCACTTTTTCTGAATTGTGCCGCTCCCGTCACTCTGTTGGCATCGAAAAAAACGCTCTCGGGTGCTTTAGAGTGCCGAGTTTATCACTGCGCATGAAGAAATGACCACCTCCAACGTTTGGTTTATGTTTTATAAGCATTTTTAATTTTATTGCTTAAATCGCATTTTCTCGGCGAGCTGAGCACTTTTTCTGAATTGTGCCGCTCCCGTCACTCTGGTTAGGTTGGCATCGAAAAAAACGCTCTCGGGTGCTTTAGAGTGCCGAGTTTATCACTGCGCATGAAGAAATGACCACCTCCAACGTTTGGTTTATGTTTTATAAGCATTTTTAATTTTATTGCTTAAATCGCATTTTCTCGGCGAGCTGAGCACTTTTTCTGAATTGTGCCGCTCCCGTCACTCTGGTTAGGTTGGCATCGAAAAAAAACGCTCTCGGGTGCTTTAGAGTGCCGAGTTTATCACTGCGCATGAAGAGATGACCACCTCCAACGTTTGGTTTATGTTTTATAAGCATTTTTAATTTTATTGCTTAAATCGCATTTTCTCGGCGAGCTGAGCACTTTTTCTGAATTGTGCCGCTCCCGTCACTCTGGTTAGGTTGGCATCGAAAAAAACGCTCTCGGGTGCTTTAGAGTGCCGAGTTTTTCACTGCGCCTGAAGAAATGACCACCTCCAACGTTTGGTTTATGTTTTATAAGCATTTTTAATTTTATTGCTTAAATCGCATTTTCTCGGCGAGCTGAGTCTGAATTGTGCCGCTCCCGTCACTCTGGTTAGGTTGGCATCGGAAAAAACGCTCTCGGGTGCTTTAGAGTGCCGAGTTTATCACTGCGCATGAAGAAATGACCACCTCCAACGTTTGGTTTATGTTTTATAAGCATTTTTAATTTTATTGCTTAAATCGCATTTTCTCGGCGAGCTGAGCACTTTTTCTGAATTGTGCCGCTCCCGTCACTCTGGTTAGGTTGGCATCGAAAAAAACGCTCTCGGGTGCTTTAGAGTGCCGAGTTTATCACTGCACATGAAGAAATGACCACCTCCAACGTTTGGTTTATGTTTTATAAGCATTTTTAATTTTATTGCCTAAATCGCATTTTCCCGGCGAGCTGAGCACTTTTTCTGAATTGTGCCGCTCCCGTCACTCTGGTTAGGTTGGCATCGGAAAAAACGCTCTCGGGTGCTTTAGAGTGCTGAGTTTATCACTGCGCATGAAGAAATGACCACCTCCAACGTTTGGTTTATGTTTTATAAGCATTTTTAATTTTATTGCTTAAATCGCATTTTCTCGGCGAGCTGAGCACTTTTTCTGAATTGTGCCGTCCCGTCACTCTGGTTAGGTTGGCATAGAAAAAAACGCTCTCGGGTGCTTTAGAGTGCCGAGTTTATCACTGCGCATGAAGAAATGACCACCTCCAACGTTTGGTTTATGTTTTTTAAGCATTTTTAATTTTATTGCTTAAATCGCATTTTCTCGGCGAGCTGAGCACTTTTTCTGAATTGTGCCGCTCCCGTCACTCTGGTTAGGTTGGCATCGAAAAAAACGCTCTCGGGTGCTTTAGAGTGCCGAGTTTATCACTGCGCATGAAGAAATGACCACCTCCAACGTTTGGTTTATGTTTTATAAGCATTTATAATTTTATTGCTTAAATCGCATTTTCTCGGCGAGCTGAGCACTTTTTCTGAATTGTGCCGCTCCCGTCACTCTGGTTAGGTTGGCATCGAAAAAAACGCTCTCGGGTGCTTTAGAGCGCCGAGTTTATCACTGCGCATGAAGAAATGACCACCTCCAACGTTTGGTTTATGTTTTATAAGCATTTTTAATTTTATTGCTTAAATCGCATTTTCTCGGCGAGCTGAGCACTTTTTCTGAGTTGTGCCGCTCCCGTCACTCTGGTTAGGTTGGCATCGAAAAAAAACGCTCTCGGGTGCTTTAGAGTGCCGAGTTTATCACTGCGCATGAAGAAATGACCACCTCCAACGTTTGGTTTATGTTTTATAAGCATTTTTAATTTTATTGCTTAAATCGCATTTTCTCGGCGAGCTGAGCACTTTTTCTGAATTGTGCCGCTCCCGTCACTCTGGTTAGGTTGGCATCGAAAAAAACGCTCTCGGGTGCTTTAGAGTGCCGAGTTTATCACTGCGCATGAAGAAATGACCACCTCCAACGTTTGGTTTATGTTTTATAAGCATTTTTAATTTTATTGCTTAAATCGCATTTTCTCGGCGAGCTGAGTCTGAATTGTGCCGCTCCCGTCACTCTGGTTAGGTTGGCATCGGAAAAAACGCTCTCGGGTGCTTTAGAGTGCCGAGTTTATCACTGCGCATGAAGAAATGACCACCTCCAACGTTTGGTTTATGTTTTATAAGCATTTTTAATTTTATTGCTTAAATCGCATTTTCTCGGCGAGCTGAGCACTTTTTCTGAATTGTGCCGCTCCCGTCACTCTGGTTAGGTTGGCATCGAAAAAAACGCTCTCGGGTGCGTAAGAGTGCCGAGTTTATCACTGCGCATGAAGAAATGACCACCTCCAACGTTTGGTTTATGTTTTATAAGCATTTTTAATTTTATTGCTTAAATCGAATTTTCTCGGCGAGCTGAGCACTTTTTCTGAATTGTGCCGCTCCCGTCACTCTGTTGGCATCGAAAAAAACGCTCTCGGGTGCTTTAGAGTGCCGAGTTTATCACTGCGCATGAAGAAATGACCACCTCCAACGTTTGGTTTATGTTTTATAAGCATTTTTAATTTTATTGCTTAAATCGCATTTTCTCGGCGAGCTGTGCACTTTTTCTGAATTGTGCCGCTCCCGTCACTCTGGTTAGGTTGGCATAGAAAAAAACGCTCTCGGGTGCTTTAGAGTGCCGAGTTTATCACTGCGCATGAAGAAATGACCACCTCCAACGTTTGGTTTATGTTTTATAAGCATTTTTAATTTTATTGCTTAAATCGCATTTTCTCGGCGAGCTGAGCACTTTTTCTGAATTGTGCCGCTCCCGTCACTCTGGTTAGGTTGGCATAGAAAAAAAACGCTCTCGGGTGCGTAAGAGTGCCGAGTTTATCACTGCGCATGAAGAAATGACCACCTCCAACGTTTGGTTTATGTTTTATAAGCATTTTTAATTTTATTGCTTAAATCGAATTTTCTCGGCGAGCTGAGCACTTTTTCTGAATTGTGCCGCTCCCGTCACTCTGTTGGCATCGAAAAAAACGCTCTCGGGTGCTTTAGAGTGCCGAGTTTATCACTGCGCATGAAGAAATGACCACCTCCAACGTTTAGTTTATGTTTTATAAGCATTTTTAATTTTATTGCTTAAATCGCATTTTCTCGGCGAGCTGAGCACTTTTTCTGAATTGTGCCGCTCCCGTCACTCTGGTTAGGTTGGCATCGAAAAAAACGCTCTCGGGTGCTTTAGAGTGCCGAGTTTATCACTGCGCATGAAGAAATGACCACCTCCAACGTTTGGTTTATGTTTTATAAGCATTTTTAATTTTATTGCTTAAATCGCATTTTCTCGGCGAGCTGAGCACTTTTTCTGAATTGTGCCGCTCCCGTCACTCTGGTTAGGTTGGCATCGAAAAAAACGCTCTCGGGTGCTTTAGAGTGCCGCGTTTATCACTGCGCATGAAGAAATGACCACCTCCAACGTTTGGTTTATGTTTTATAAGCATTTTTAATTTTATTGGTTAAATCGCATTTTCTCGGCGAGCTGAGCACTTTTTCTGAATTGTGCCGTTCCCGTCACTCTGGTTAGGTTGGCATCGAAAAAAAACGCTCTCGGGTGCTTTAGAGTGCCGAGTTTATCACTGCGCATGAAGAAATGACCACCTCCAACGTTTGGTTTATGTTTTATAAGCATTTTTAATTTTATTGCTTAAATCGCATTTTCTCGGCGAGCTGAGCACTTTTTCTGAATTGTGCCGCTCCCGTCACTCTGGTTAGGTTGGCATCGAAAAAAACGCTCTCGGGTGCTTTAGAGTGCCGAGTTTATCACTGCGCATGAAGAAATTCAAGTCAAGTCAAGTCAAGTTTATTTGTATAGCCCTAAATCACAAGCAGTCTCAAAGGGCTTCACATAGACAGAAATTGACAATTATTCTCAAAGCATCCCCTGATCTTAAGCTCCCAAAAGGGCAAGGAAAAACTTAAAAACCCCTAGCAGGGGGAAAATGAGAAACCTTGAGAAGGGACCACAGATGGAAGGATCCCCCTTTCAGGATCACCAGGTTGAAATGGATGCAGAGAGGGCACAAATGATACAACATGAAAATCAATTAAATAAAAAGTGGATGTCCATGTCACAGCAGAGGGCTGCCGAAAGGAGCCCTCAATTGTCCTGGCAGTGCTCTTCGAGGAGGTTGAGCTGCAGTTCCCCTATCCTGAATTGGCCACGAGAATCCAGATAGCCGCTGTCAGCATGGGTACCACCTAACCACCTCCCCGGCCGGGGAGGGGGGAGGGAGGGGGTGTAGAGGGAGAGAAAACAAACTCCAGCCGAATCGGCCACTACAGGTTAGTTAAAGGCCATGTCATAGAAATGTGTCTTTAAACGTGTCTTAAATGTTTCTACTGAGGTAGCAGTCCTAATATCCATTGGTAGGGCATTCCAAAGCTCTGGAGCCCGAATAGAAAATGCTCTAGAGCCTGCAGACATTTTCTTAGCCCTCGGTGTCGCTAAAAGGGTAGCGTTTTGCGAACGAAGGTTACGAGACGGAACATAAGGAACAACTAGGTCGACGAGATATGAAGGCGCTAAGCCATGCAGCGATTTATAGGTTAATAGAAGAACCTTGAAGTCACATCTTAAATGGACCGGAAGCCAATGTAAGTTGGCTAGTATTGGGGTAATGTGATCAAATTTTCTTGTCCGAGAGAGCAGCCTTGCAGCGGCATTTTGTACTAACTGTAGACTTTTGATGCGGGACTTAGGAAGACCCGAAAATAGTACATTACAGTAGTCCAGGCGCGACGTGACGAACGCATGTATAATAGTTTCCGCATCACCGGTCGAGAGGATCGGACGAATCTTTGCAATATTACGAAGGTGAAAAAACGCAATTCTGGTTATATTCTTAATGTGCTTTTGAAAGGAGAGAGTTTGGTCAAATATTACCCCGAGATTAGTTACAGTATCGCTTTGAGTGATAGTACGGTTATCTATAGTTATAGCGGTTTCCTTGAATAAGTGTTGATAACGAGCTGGACCAATTATCAACATCTCAGTTTTATCTGGGTTAAGACGAAGGAAGTTGAGAGACATCCATTGCTTGATCTCCGCAAGGCACTTCTCAAGATTACAACAATCCCGCGGATCTGTCATCGATAACGGCATATATAATTGGGTGTCATCCGCATAGCATTGAAAACTAATATTATATTTACGTATTATGTCCCCAAGCGGAATCATATAAATATTAAAAAGAATTGGTCCGAGAACCGATCCCTGTGGGACACCACATGTAACATTATAGAGCTCCGAGGACGCATTGCCATGGACCACTCGGTGCGTCCTGTTTGATAGATAGGAATGGAACCAGCCTAGTGCTGACCCTGAAATACCAACACAACTTTTAAGACGCCCTAATAAAATATCGAAATAAGAAATGACCACCTCCAACGTTTGGTTTATGTTTTATAAGCATTTTTAATTTTATTGCTTAAATCGCATTTTCTCGGCGAGCTGAGCACTTTTTCTGAATAGTGCCGCTCCCGTCACTCTGGTTAGGTTGGCATAGAAAAAAACGCTCTCGGGTGCTTTAGAGCGCCGAGTTTATCACTGCGCATGAAGAAATGACCACCTCCAACGTTTGGTTTATGTTTTATAAGCATTTTTAATTTTATTGCTTAAATCGCATTTTCTCGGCGAGCTGAGCACTTTTTCTGAATTGTGCCGCTCCCGTCACTCTGGTTAGGTTGGCATCGAAAAAAACGCTCTCGGGTGCTTTAGAGTGCCGAGTTTATCACTGCGCATGAAGAAATGACCACCTCCAACGTTTGGTTTATGTTTTATAAGCATTTTTAATTTTATTGCTTAAATCGCATTTTCTCGGCGAGCTGAGCACTTTTTCTGAATTGTGCCGCTCCCGTCACTCTGGTTAGGTTGGCATCGAAAAAAAACGCTCTCGGGTGCTTTAGAGTGCCGAGTTTATCACTGCGCATGAAGAGATGACCACCTCCAACGTTTGGTTTATGTTTTATAAGCATTTTTAATTTTATTGCTTAAATCGCATTTTCTCGGCAAGCTGAGCACTTTTTCTGAATTGTGCCGCTCCCGTCACTCTGGTTAGGTTGGCATCGAAAAAAACGCTCTCGGGTGCTTTAGAGTGCCGAGTTTTTCACTGCGCATGAAGAAATGACCACCTCCAACGTTTGGTTTATGTTTTATAAGCATTTTTAATTTTATTGCTTAAATCGCATTTTCTCGGCGAGCTGAGTCTGAATTGTGCCGCTCCCGTCACTCTGGTTAGGTTGGCATCGGAAAAAACGCTCTCGGGTGCTTTAGAGTGCCGAGTTTATCACTGCGCATGAAGAAATGACCACCTCCAACGTTTGGTTTATGTTTTATAAGCATTTTTAATTTTATTGCTTAAATCGCATTTTCTCGGCGAGCTGAGCACTTTTTCTGAATTGTGCCGCTCCCGTCACTCTGGTTAGGTTGGCATTGAAAAAAACGCTCTCGGGTGCTTTAGAGTGCCGAGTTTATCACTGCGCATGAAGAAATGACCACCTCCAACGTTTGGTTTATGTTTTATAAGCATTTTTAATTTTATTGCCTAAATCGCATTTTCCCGGCGAGCTGAGCACTTTTTCTGAATTGTGCCGCTCCCGTCACTCTGGTTAGGTTGGCATCGGAAAAAACGCTCTCGGGTGCTTTAGAGTGCTGAGTTTATCACTGCGCATGAAGAAATGACCACCTCCAACGTTTGGTTTATGTTTTATAAGCATTTTTAATTTTATTGCTTAAATCGCATTTTCTCGGCGAGCTGAGCACTTTTTCTGAATTGTGCCGTCCCGTCACTCTGGTTAGGTTGGCATCGAAAAAAACGCTCTCGGGTGCTTTAGAGTGCCGAGTTTATCACTGCGCATGAAGAAATGACCACCTCCAACGTTTGGTTTATGTTTTTTAAGCATTTTTAATTTTATTGCTTAAATCGCATTTTCTCGGCGAGCTGAGCACTTTTTCTGAATTGTGCCGCTCCCGTCACTCTGGTTAGGTTGGCATCGAAAAAAACGCTCTCGGGTGCTTTAGAGTGCCGAGTTTATCACTGCGCATGAAGAAATGACCACCTCCAACGTTTGGTTTATGTTTTATAAGCATTTATAATTTTATTGCTTAAATCGCATTTTCTCGGCGAGCTGAGCACTTTTTCTGAATTGTGCCGCTCCCGTCACTCTGGTTAGGTTGGCATCGAAAAAAACGCTCTCGGGTGCTTTAGAGCGCCGAGTTTATCACTGCGCATGAAGAAATGACCACCTCCAACGTTTGGTTTATGTTTTATAAGCATTTTTAATTTTATTGCTTAAATCGCATTTTCTCGGCGAGCTGAGCACTTTTTCTGAGTTGTGCCGCTCCCGTCACTCTGGTTAGGTTGGCATCGAAAAAAAACGCTCTCGGGTGCTTTAGAGTGCCGAGTTTATCACTGCGCATGAAGAAATGACCACCTCCAACGTTTGGTTTATGTTTTATAAGCATTTTTAATTTTATTGCTTAAATCGCATTTTCTCGGCGAGCTGAGCACTTTTTCTGAATTGTGCCGCTCCCGTCACTCTGGTTAGGTTGGCATCGAAAAAAACGCTCTCGGGTGCTTTAGAGTGCCGAGTTTATCACTGCGCATGAAGAAATGACCACCTCCAACGTTTGGTTTATGTTTTATAAGCATTTTTAATTTTATTGCTTAAATCGCATTTTCTCGGCGAGCTGAGCACTTTTTCTGAATTGTGCCGCTCCCGTCACTCTGGTTAGGTTGGCATCGAAAAAAACGCTCTCGGGTGCTTTAGAGTGCCGAGTTTATCAATGCGCATGAAGAAATGACCACCTCCAACGTTTGGTTTATGCTTTATAAGCATTTTTAATTTTATTGCTTAAATCGCATTTTCTCGGCGAGCTGAGCACTTTTTCTGAATTGTGCCGCTCCCGTCACTCTGGTTAGGTTGGCATCGAAAAAAACGCTCTCGGGTGCTTTAGAGTGCCGAGTTTATCACTGCGCATGAAGAAATGACCACCTCCAACGTTTGGTTTATGTTTTATAAGCATTTTTAATTTTATTGCTTAAATCGCATTTTCTCGGCGAGCTGAGCACTTTTTCTGAATTGTGCCGCTCCCGTCACTCTGGTTAGGTTGGCATCGAAAAAAACGCTCTCGGGTGCTTTAGAGTGCCGAGTTTATCACTGCACATGAAGAAATGACCACCTCCAACGTTTGGTTTATGTTTTATAAGCATTTTTAATTTTATTACTTAAATCGCATTTTCTCGGCGAGCTGAGCACTTTTTCTGAATTGTGCCGCTCCCGTCACTCTGGTTAGGTTGGCATCGAAAAAAACGCTCTTGGGTGCTTTAGAGTGCCGAGTTTATCACTGCGCATGAAGAAATGACCACCTCCAACGTTTGGTTTATGTTTTATAAGCATTTTTAATTTTATTGCTTAAATCGCATTTTCTCGGCGAGCTGAGCACTTTTTCTGGATTGTGCCGCTCCCGTCACTCTGGTTAGGTTGGCATCGAAAAAAACGCTCTCGGGTGCTTTAGAGCGCCGAGTTTATCACTGCGCATGAAGAAATGACCACCTCCAACGTTTGGTTTATGTTTTATAAGCATTTTTAATTTTATTGCTTAAATCGCAATTTCTCGGCGAGCTGAGCACTTTTTCTGAATTGTGCCGCTCCCGTCACTCTGGTTAGGTTGGCATCGAAAAAAACGCTCTCGGGTGCTTTAGAGTGCCGAGTTTATCACTGCGCATGAAGAAAAGACCACCTCCAACGTTTGGTTTATGTTTTATAAGCATTTTTAATTTTATTGCTTAAATCGCATTTTCTCGGCGAGCTGAGCACTTTTTCTGAATTGTGCCGCTCCCGTCACTCTGGTTAGGTTGGCATCGAAAAAAACGCTCTCGGGTGCTTTAGAGTGCCGAGTTTATCACTGCGCATGAAGAAATGACCACCTCCAACGTTTGGTTTATGTTTTATAAGCATTTTGAATTTTATTGCTTAAATCGCATTTTCTCGGCGAGCTGAGCACTTTTTCTGAATTGTGCCGCTCCCGTCACTCTGGTTAGGTTGGCATAAAAAAAAACGCTCTCGGGTGCTTTAGAGTGCCGAGTTTATCACTGCGCATGAAGAAATGACCACCTCCAACGTTTGGTTTATGTTTTATAAGCATTTTTAATTTTATTGCTTAAATCGCATTTTCTCGGCGAGCTGAGCACTTTTTCTGAATTGTGCCGCTCCGTCACTCTGGTTAGGTTGGCATCGAAAAAAACGCTCTCGGGTGCTTTGGAGTGCCGAGTTTATCACTGCGCATGAAGAAATGACCACCTCCAACGTTTGGTTTATGTTTTATAAGCATTTTTAATTTTATTGCTTAAATCGCATTTTCTCAGCGAGCTGAGCACTTTTTCTGAATTGTGCCGCTCCCGTCACTCTGGTTAGGTTGGCATCGAAAAAAACGCTCTCGGGTGCTTTAGAGTGCCGAGTTTATCACCTCCAACGTTTGGTTTATGTTTTATAAGCATTTTTAATTTTATTGCTTAAATCGCATTTTCTCGGCGAGCTGAGCACTTTTTCTGAATTGTGCCGCTCCCGTCACTCTAGGTTGGCATCGAAAAAAACGCTCCCGGGTGCTTTAGAGTGCCGAGTTTATCACTGCGCATGAAGAAATGACCACCTCCAACGTTTGGTTTATGTTTTATAAGCATTTTTAATTTTATTGCTTAAATCGCATTTTCTCGGCGAGCTGAGCACTTTTTCTGAATTGTGCCGCTCCCGTCACTCTGGTTAGGTTGGCATCGAAAAAAACGCTCTCGGGTGCTTTAGAGTGCCGAGTTTATCACTGCGCATGAAGAAATGACCACCTCCAACGTTTGGTTTATGTTTTATAAGCATTTTTAATTTTATTGCTTAAATCGCATTTTCTCGGCGAGCTGAGCACTTTTTCTGAATTGTGCCGCTCCCGTCACTCTGGTTAGGTTGGCATCGAAAAAAACGCTCTCGGGTGCTTTAGAGTGCCGAGTTTATCACTGCGCATGAAGAAATGACCACCTCCAACGTTTGGTTTATGTTTTATAAGCATTTTTAATTTTATTGCTTAAATCGCATTTTCTCGGCGAGCTGAGCACTTTTTCTGAATTGTGCCGCTCCCGTCACTCTGGTTAGGTTGGCATCGAAAAAAACGCTCTCGGGTGCTTTAGAGTGCCGAGTTTATCACTGCGCATGAAGAAATGACCACCTCCAACGTTTGGTTTATGTTTTATAAGCATTTTTAATTTTATTGCTTGCTCGGCGAGCTGAGCACTTTTTCTGAATTGTGCCGCTCCCGTCACTCTGGTTAGGTTGGCATCGAAAAAACGCTCTCGGGTGCTTTAGAGTGCCGAGTTTATCACTGCGCATGAAGAAATGACCACCTCCAACGTTTGGTTTATGTTTTATAAGCATTTTTAATTTTATTGCTTAAATCGCATTTTCTCGGCGAGCTGAGCACTTTTTCTGAATTGTGCCGCTCCCGTCACTCTGGTTAGGTTGGCATCGAAAAAAACGCTCTCGGGTGCTTTAGAGTGCCGAGTTTATCACTACGCATGAAGAAATGACCACCTCCAACGTTTGGTTTATGTTTTATAAGCATTTTTAATTTTATTGCTTAAATCGCATTTTCTCGGCGAGCTGAGCACTTTTTCTGAATTGTGCCGCTCCCGTCACTCTGGTTAGGTTGGCATCGAAAAAAACGCTCTCGGGTGCTTTAGAGTGCCGAGTTTATCACTGCGCATGAAGAAATGACCACCTCCAACGTTTGGTTTATGTTTTATAAGCATTTTTAATTTTATTGCTTAAATCGCATTTTCTCGGCGAGCTGAGTCTGAATTGTGCCGCTCCCGTCACTCTGGTTAGGTTGGCATCGAAAAAAAACGCTCTCGGGTGCTTTAGAGTGCCGAGTTTATCACTGCGCATGAAGAAATGACCACCTCCAACGTTTGGTTTATGTTTTATAAGCATTTTTAATTTTATTGCTTAAATTGCATTGTCTCGGCGAGCTGAGCACTTTTTCTGAATTGTGCCGCTCCCGTCACTCTGGTTAGGTTGGCATAGAAAAAAACGCTCTCGGGTGCTTTAGAGTGCCGAGTTTATCACTGCGCATGAAGAAATGACCACCTCCAACGTTTGGTTTATGTTTTATAAGCATTTTTAATTTTATTGCTTAAATGGCATATTCTCGGCGAGCTGAGCACTTTTTCTGAATTGTGCCGCTCCCGTCACTCTGGTTAGGTTGGCATGGAAAAAAACGCTCTCGGGTGCTTTAGAGTGCCGAGTTTATCACTGCGCATGAAGAAATGACCACCTCCAACGTTTGGTTTATGTTTTATAAGCATTTTTAATTTTATTGCTTAAATAGCATTTTCTCGGCGAGCTGAGCACTTTTTCTGAATTGTGCCGCTCCCGTCACTCCTGTTAGGTTGGCATGGAAAAAAACGCTCTCGGGTGCTTTAGAGTGCCGAGTTTATCACTGCGCATGAAGAAATGACCACCTCCAACGTTTGGTTTATGTTTTATAAGCATTTTTAATTTTATTGCTTAAATCGCATTTTCTCGGTGAGCTAAGCACTTTTTCTGAATTGTGCCGCTCCCGTCACTCTGGTTAGGTTGGCATGGAAAAAAACGCTCTCGGGTGCTTTAGAGTGCCGAGTTTATCACTGCGCATGAAGAAATGACCACCTCCAACGTTTGGTTTATGTTTTATAAGCATTTTTAATTTTATTGCTTAAATCGCATTTTCTCGGCGAGCTGAGCACTTTTTCTGAATTGTGCCGCTCCGGTCACTCTGGTTAGGTTGGCATGGAAAAAAACGCTCTCGGGTGCTTTAGAGTGCCGAGTTTATCACTGCGCATGAAGAAATGACCACCTCCAACGTTTGGTTTATGTTTTATAAGCATTTTTAATTTTATTGCTTAAATCGCAATTTCTCGGCGAGCTGAGCACTTTTTCTGAATTGTGCCGCTCCCGTCACTCTGGTTAGGTTGGCATGGAAAAAAACGCTCTCGGGTGCTTTAGAGTGCCGAGTTTATCACTGCGCATGAAGAAATGACCACCTCCAACGTTTGGTTTATGTTTTATAAGCATTTTTAATTTTATTGCTTAAATCGCATTTTCTCGGCGAGCTGAGCACTTTTTCTGAATTGTGCCGCTCCCGTCACTCTGGTTAGGTTGGCATGGAAAAAAACGCTCACGGGTGCTTTAGAGTGCCGAGTTTATCACTGCGCATGAAGAAATGACCACCTCCAACGTTTGGTTTATGTTTTATAAGCATTTTTAATTTTATTGCTTAAATCGCATTTTCTCGGCGAGCTGAGCACTTTTTCTGAATTGTGCCGCTCCCGTCACTCTGGTTAGGTTGGCATGGAAAAAAACGCTCTCGGGTGCTTTAGAGTGCCGAGTTTATCACTGCGCATGAAGAAATGACCACCTCCAACGTTTGGTTTATGTTTTATAAGCATTTTTAATTTTATTGCTTAAATCGCATTTTCTCGGCGAGCTGAGCACTTTTTCTGAATTGTGCCGCTCCCGTCACTCCTGTTAGGTTGGCATGGAAAAAAACGCTCTCGGGTGCTTTAGAGTGCCGAGTTTATCACTGCGCATGAAGAAATGACCACCTCCAACGTTTGGTTTATGTTTTATAAGCATTTTTAATTTTATTGCTTAAATCGCATTTCCTCGGCGAGCTGAGCACTTTTTCTGAATTGTGCGGCTCCCGTCACTCTGGTTAGGTTGGCATGGAAAAAAACGCTCTCGGGTGCTTTAGAGTGCCGAGTTTATCACTGCGCATGAAGAAATGACCACCTCCAACGTTTGGTTTATGTTTTATAAGCATTTTTAATTTTATTGCTTAAATCGCATTTTCTCGGCGAGCTGAGCACTTTTTCTGAACTGTGCCGCTCCCGTCACTCTGGTT
Organism: Syngnathus typhle; assembly: GCF_033458585.1. Taxonomy (NCBI): domain Eukaryota; kingdom Metazoa; phylum Chordata; class Actinopteri; order Syngnathiformes; family Syngnathidae; genus Syngnathus; species Syngnathus typhle. The sequence continues at coordinate 8,886,299 of NC_083759.1, read as the reverse complement.
AGGTTGGCATAGAAAAAAACGCTCTCGGGTGCTTTAGAGTGCCGAGTTTATCACTGCGCATGAAGAAATGACCACCTCCAACGTTTGGTTTATGTTTTATAAGCATTTTTAATTTTATTGCTTAAATCGCATTTTCTCGGCGAGCTGAGCACTTTTTCCGAATTGTGCCGCTCCCGTCACTCTGGTTAGGTTGGCATGGAAAAAAACGCTCTCGGGTGCTTTAGAGTGCCGAGTTTATCACTGCGCATGAAGAAATGACCACGTCCAACGTTTGGTTTATGTTTTATAAGCATTTTTAATTTTATTGCTTAAATCGCATTTTCTCGGCGAGCTGAGCACTTTTTCTGAATTGTGCGGCTCCCGTCACTCTGGTTAGGTTGGCATGGAAAAAAACGCTCTCGGGTGCTTTAGAGTGCCGAGTTTATCACTGCGCATGAAGAAATGACCACCTCCAACGTTTCGTTTATGTTTTATAAGCATTTTTAATTTTATTGCTTAAATCGCATTTTCTCGGCGAGCTGAGCACTTTTTCTGAATTGTGCCGCTCCCGTCACTCTGGTTAGGTTGGCATGGAAAAAAAACGCTCTCGGGTGCTTTAGAGTGCCGAGTTTATCACTGCGCATGAAGAAATGACCACCTCCAACGTTTGGTTTATGTTTTATAAGCATTTTTAATTTTATTGCTTAAATCGCATTTTCTCGGCGAGCTGAGCACTTTACTGAATTGTGCCGCTCCCGTCACTCTGGTTAGGTTGGCATGGAAAAAAACGCTCTCGGGTGCTTTAGAGTGCCGAGTTTATCCCTGCGCATGAAGAAATGACCACCTCCAACGTTTGGTTTATGTTTTATAAGCATTTTTAATTTTATTGCTTAAATCGCACTTTCTCGGCGAGCTGAGCACTTTTTCTGAATTGTGCCGCTCCCGTCACTCTGGTTAGGTTGGCATGGAAAAAAACGCTCTCGGGTGCTTTAGAGTGCCGAGTTTATCACTGCGCATGAAGAAATGACCACCTCCAACGTTTGGTTTATGTTTTATAAGCATTTTTAATTTTATTGCTTAAATCGCATTTTCTCGGCGAGCTGAGCACTTTTTCTGAATTGTGCCGCTCCCGTCACTCTGGTTAGGTTGGCATGGAAAAAAACGCTCTCGGGTGCTTTAGAGTGCCGAGTTTATCACTGCGCATGAAGAAATGACCACCTCCAACGTTTGGTTTATGTTTTATAAGCATTTTTAATTTTATTGCTTAAATCGCATTTTCTCGGCGAGCTGAGCACGTTTTCTGAATGGTGCGTCTCCCGTCACTCTGGTTAGGTTGGCATAGAAAAAAGCGCTCTCGGGTGCTTCAGAGTGCCGAGTTTATCACTGCGCATGAAGAAATGACCACCTGCAACGTTTGGTTTATGTTTTATTAGCTTTTTTAATTTTTATTGCTTAAATCGCATTTTCTCGACGAGCTGAGCACGTTTTCTGAATGGTGCTTCTCCCGTCACTCTGGTGAGGTTGGCATAGAAAAAAAGCGCTCTCGGGTGCTTCAGAGTGCCGAGTTTATCACTGCGCATGAAGAAATGACCACCTGCAACGTTTGGTTTATGTTTTATAAGCATTTTTAATTTTATTGCTTAAATCGCATTTTCTCGACGAGCTGAGCACTTTTTCTGAATTGTGCCGCTCCCGTCACTCTGGTTAGGTTGGCATAGAAAAAAACGCTCTCGGGTGCCTTAGAGTGCCGAGTTTATCACTGCGCATGAAGAAATGACCACCTTCAACGTTTGGTTTATGTTTTATTAGCTTTTTTAATTTTTATTGCTTAAATCGCATTTTCTCGGCGAGCTGAGCACGTTTTCTGAACGGTGCGTCTCCCGTCACTCTGTTACGTTGGCATAGAAAAAAGCGCTCTTGGGTGCTTCAGAGTGCCGAGTTTATCACTGCTCATGAAGAAATAACCACCTACAACGTTTGGTTTATGTTTTATAAGCATTTTTAATTTTATTGCTTAAATCGCATTTTCTCGACGAGCTGAGCACTTTTTCTGAATGGTGCGTCTCCCGTCACTCTGGTTAGGTTGGCATAGAAAAAAACGCTCTCGGGTGCTTTAGAGTGCCGAGTTTATCACTGCGCATGAAGAAATGACCACCTACAACGTTTGGTTTATGTTTTATAAGCATTTTTAATTTTATTGCTTGAATCGCATTTTCTCGACGAGCTGAACGTTTTTTATGAATTGTGCCGCTCCCGTCACTCTGGTGAGGTTGGCCTGGAAAAAAGCGCTCTTGGGTGCTTCAGAGTGCCGAGTTTATCACTGCGCATGAAGAAATGACCACCTGCAACGTTTGGTTTATGTTTTATTAGCTTTTTTAATTTTTATTGCATAAATCGCATTTTCTCGACGAGCTGAGCACGTTTTCTGAATGGTGCTTCTCCCGTCACTCTGGTGAGGTTGGCATAGAAAAAAGCACTCTCGGGTGCTTCAGAGTGCCGAGTTTATCACTGCGCATGAAGAAATGACCACCTGCAACGTTTGGTTTATGTTTTATAAGCATTTTTAATTTTATTGCTTAAATCGCATTTTCTCGACGAGCTGAGCACTTTTTCTGAATTGTGCCGCTCCCGTCACTCTGGTTAGGTTGGCATAGAAAAAAACGCTCTCGGGTGCTTTAGAGTGCCGAGTTTATCACTGCGCATGAAGAAATGACCACCAACAACGTTTGGTTTATGTTTTATAAGCATTTTTAATTTTATTGCTTAAATCGCATTTTCTCGACGAGCTGAGCACTTTTTCTGAATTGTGCCGCTCCCGTCACTCTGGTTAGGTTGGCATAGAAAAAAGCGCTCTCGGGTGCTTCAGAGTGCCGAGTTTATCGCTGCGCATGAAGAAATGACCACCTGCAACGTTTGGTTTATGTTTTATAAACATTTTTAATTTCATTGCTTAAATCGCATTTTCTCGACGAGCTGAGCACTTTTTCTGAATGGTGCCGCTCCCGTCACTCTGGTTAGGTTGGCATATAAAAAAGCGCTCTCGGGTGCTTCAGAGTGACGAGTTTATTACTGCGCATTAAGAAATGACCATCTACAACAGGGGTCCCCAAACTTTTTCCTTTGAGGGCCACATAACCTTTCCCTTCTCTGATGGGGGGCCGGTGTCAGTTTGTAACAGAAAAAGTGTGACGATCGTAGGGGAGCGTAAAAAATTTATTGTTTTCCAGAAAGCCACACATAACCAAATAACGGTTATTTAATAACCCTTTCCAGGCTCTTTACAGAAAAAAAGTCAGGAAACAAATAATAACACTATTAATGAAATAAATAATAACTAAATAACCCTCTCTGAGTTCTTCACAGAAAAAACAGGAAATAAATAATAACTAAATAACTCTCTCTGGGTTCTTCATAGAAAAAAAAGCCATGGAACATTAACTTTCTGTTGTTCTTAACAGATAAAAGTTCAGCTCAGTTGTCAGAGCAGAACCTCTCTGACACATATGAGCAGTCTCTTAAAGTTCTTGTGTTCCTTTCTTATAATCCTTTTGTAGGTTCCAGTAGGCTTGTAGACACCGCTGTCTTTTTTGTTGAAGTTTGATAGTGCGTCATAGTCTGGAGTAAAATTTGTTGGGGCAATTCTTAGGCGAGATCCGAGGTGTTGGTCCGTTTACCTCGATCTGTGACGGGTAGATGTTGACGTTAATGTGGCTGAAACTGCATCTGAAAGCTCAGCGCGCGAATTACAAGAATGCTGTCGTCACAGCCCACACTCTAAATTCGGGACTGATACAAATAGAGCGCGAGTGCGCCATGTCCGTACACGCACTTGTGAGTGTGCACCGAGCTTTCTGGCACGCCTTCCGGTAGTAAATGCGCAGGCGAGCGCTTCCCCATCTACTGGGGAAACGCAGTCATTGCAGGCAAAATGACCAAAAAAAAAAAGTTTAATACAATTTGTTCAGGGTTGGCGGGCCGGAGTAAACGGTCCCGTGGGCCGTATCCGGCCCGCGGGCCGTAGTTTGGTGACCCCTGATCTACAACGTTTGGTTTATGTTTTATAGGCATTTTTAATTTTATTGCTTAAATCGCATTTTCTCGACGAGCTGAAAAAGTGCTCAGCTCGTCGAGAAAATGCGATTTAAGCAATAAAATTAAAAATGCTTATAAAACATAAAACAAACGTTGCAGGTGGTCATTTCTTCATGCGCAGTGATAAACTCGGCACTCTGAAGCACCCAAGAGCGCTTTTTTCTATGCCAACCTCACCAGAGTGACGGGAGAAGCACCATTCAGAAAACGTGCTCAGCTCGTCGAGAAAATGCGATTTAAGCAATAAAAATTAAAAAAGCTAATAAAACATAAACCAAACGTTGCAGGTGGTCATTTCTTCATGCGCAGTGATAAACTCGGCACTCTGAAGCACCCAAGAGCGCTTTTTTCCAGGCCAACCTCACCAGAGTGACGGGAGCGGCACCATTCATAAAAAACGTTCAGCTCGTCGAGAAAATGCGATTCAAGCAATAAAAATTAAAAAAGCTAATAAAACATAAACCAAACGTTGTAGGTGGTTATTTCTTCATGAGCAGTGATAAACTCGGCACTCTGAAGCACCCGAGAGGGCTTTTTTCTATGCCAACCTAACCAGAGTGACGGGAGACGCACCATTCAGAAAAAGTGCTCAGCTCGCCGAGAAAATGCGATTTAAGCAATAAAATTAAAAATGCTTTTAAAACATAAACCAAACGTTGGAGGTGGTCATTTCTTCATGCGCAGTGATAAACTCGGCACTCTAAAGCACCCGAGAGCGCTTTTTTCTATGCCAACCTAACCAGAGTGACGGGAGCGGCACAATTCAGAAAAAAGTGCTCAGCTTTTCGAGAAAATGCGATTTAAGCAATAAAATTAAAAATGCTTATAAAACATAAAACAAACGTTGGAGGTGGTCATTTCTTCATGCGCAGTGATAAACTCGGCACTCTAAAGCACCCGAGAGCGCTTTTTTCTATGCCAACCTAACCAGAGTGACGGGAGCGGCACAATTCAGAAAAAGTGCTCAGCTCGTCGAGAAAATGCGATTTAAGCAATAAAATTAAAAATGCTTATAAAACATAAACCAAACGTTGTAGGTGGTCATTTCTTCATGCGCAGCGATAAACTCGGCACTCTGAAGCACCCGAGAGCGCTTTTTTCTATGCCAACCTAACCAGAGTGACGGGAGCGGCACCATTCAGAAAAAGTGCTCAGCTCGTCGAGAAAATGCGATTTAACCAATAAAATTAAAAATGCTGATAAAACATAAACTAAACGTTGCAGGTGGTCATTTCTTCATGCGCAGTGATAAACTCGGCACTCTGAAGCACCCAAGAGCGCTTTTTTCTATGCCAACCTCACCAGAGTGACGGGAGACGCACCATTCAGAAAACGTGCTTAGCTCGCCGAGAAAATGCGATTTAAGCAATGAAATTAAAAAGGCTTATAAAACATAAACCAAACTTTGGAGGTGGTCATTTCTTCATGCGCAGTGATAAACTCGGCACTCTGAAGCACCCAAGAGCGCTTTTTTCTATGCCAACCTCACCAGAGTGACGGGAGCGGCACAATTCAGAAAAAGTGCTCAGCTCGTCGAGAAAATGCGATTTAAGCAATAAAATTAAAAATGCTTATAAAACATAAACCAAACGTTGCAGGTGGTCATTTCTTCATGCGCAGTGATAAACTCGGCACTCTGAAGCACCCGAGAGCGCTTTTTTTCTATGCCAACCTCACCAGAGTGACGGGAGAAGCACCATTCAGAAAAAGTGCTCAGCTCGTCGAGAAAATGCGATTTAAGCAATAAAATTAAAAATGCTTATAAAACATGAAACAAACGTTGCAGGTGGTCATTTCTTCATGCGCAGTGATAAACTCGGCACTCTGAAGCACCCGAGAGCGCTTTTTTCTATGCCAACCAGAGTGACGGGAGACGCACCATTCAGAAAAAGTGCTCAGCTCGTCGAGAAAATGCGATTTAAGTAATAAAATTAAAAATGCTTATAAAACATAAACGAAACGTTGTAGGTGGTTATTTCTTCATGAGCAGTGATAAACTCGGCACTCTGAAGCACCCAAGAGCGCTTTTTTCTATGCCAACGTAACCAGAGTGTCGGGAGACGCACCATTCAGAAAACGTGCTCAGCTCGCCGAGAAAATGCGATTTAAGCAATACAATTAAAAATGCTTATAAAACATAAACCAAACGTTGTAGGTGGTCATTTCTTCATGCGCAGTGCTAAACTCGGCACTCTAAAGCACCCGAGGGCGTTTTTTTCTATACCAACCTAACCAGAGTGACGGGAGCGGCACAATTCAGAAAAAAGTGCTCAGCTTGTCGAGAAAATGCGATTTAAGCAATAAAATTAAAAATGCTTATAAAACATAAAACAAACGTTGCAGGTTGTTCTTTCTTCATGCGCAGTGATAAACTCCGCACTCTGAAGCACCCGAGAGCGCTTTTTTCTATGCCAACCTCACCAGAGTGACGGGAGAAGCACCATTCAGAAAACGTGCTCAGCTCGTCGAGAAAATGCGATTTAAGCAATAAAAATTAAAAAAAAGCTAATAAAACATAAACCAAACGTTGCAGGTGGTCATTTCTTCATGCGCAGTGATAAACTCGGCACTCTGAAGCACCCGAGAGCGCTTTATTTTATGCCAACCTAACCAGAGTGACGGGAGCGGCACCATTCAGAAAAAGTGCTCAGCTCGTCGAGAAAATGCGATTTAAGCAATAAAATTAAAAATGCTTATAAAACATAAACTAAACGTTGCAGGTGGTCATTTCTTCATGCGCAGTGATAAACTCGGCACTCTTAAGCACCCAAGAGCTCTTTTTTCTATGCCAACCTAACCAGAGTGACGGGAGCGGCACAATTCAGAAAAAGTGCTCAGCTCGTCGAGAAAATGCGATTTAAGCAATAAAATTAAAAATGCTTATAAAACATAAACCAAACGTTGTAGGTGGTCATTTCTTCATGCGCATTGATAAACTCGGCACTCTAAAGCACCCGAGAGCGTTTTTTTCTATGCCAACCTAACCAGAGTGACGGGAGCGGCACAATTCAGAAAAAGTGCTCAGCTCGTCGAGAAAATGCGATTTAAGCAATAAAATTAAAAATGCTTATAAAACATGAAACAAACGTTGCAGGTGGCCATTTCTTCATGCGCAGTGATAAACTCGGCACTCTGAAGCACCCGAGAGCGCTTTTTTCTATGCCAACCAGAGTGACGGGAGACGCACCATTCAGAAAAAGTGCTCAGCTCGTCGAGAAAATGCGATTTAAGTAATAAAATTAAAAATGCTTATAAAACATAAACGAAACGTTGTAGGTGGTTATTTCTTCATGAGCAGTGATAAACTCGGCACTCTGAAGCACCCAAGAGCGCTTTTTTCTATGCCAACGTAACCAGAGTGTCGGGAGACGCACCATTCAGAAAACGTGCTCAGCTCGCCGAGAAAATGTGATTTAAGCAATACAATTAAAAATGCTTATAAAACATAAACCAAACGTTGTAGGTGGTCATTTCTTCATGCGCAGTGCTAAACTCGGCACTCTAAAGCACCCGAGGGCGTTTTTTTCTATACCAACCTAACCAGAGTGACGGGAGCGGCACAATTCAGAAAACATGCTCAGCTCGTCGAGAAAATGCGATTTAAGCAATACAATTAAAAATGCTTATAAAACATAAAACAAACGTTGCAGGTGGTCATTTCTTCATGTGCAGTGATAAACTCGGCACTCTGAAGCACCCGAGAGCGCTTTTTTCTATGCCAACCTAACCAGAGTGACGGGAGCGGCACCATTCAGAAAAAGCGCTCAGCTCGTCGAGAAAATGCGATTTAAGCAATAAAATAAAAAATACTTATAAAACATAAACTAAACGTTGCAGGAGGTCATTTCTTCATGCGCAGTGATAAACTCGGCACTCTGAAGCACCCAAGAGCGCTTTTTTCTATGCCAACCTCACCAGAGTGACGGGAGAAGCACCATTGACGCGCACACTCTCCAAGTTTAGAGGACTTTTTAATAGAACGGCACACACAGTACAAGCACATGTTTTCTCTCTTGTACAACTTCTTCTGTCTAACATCAATCCTCAGTAGTCAACTCTAAGGCGAGTGCGCCCTCTACTGGGTAAAAGTAGAAGTATCACATTGGCAGAAAATAAGCACTGAAATAATACTTATACCAACCAACATTACCAAATCAATACACCACATCTCCCCCACATTTAAGCAAAAACAACACGTGTTATACACTCAATAAAACATAAACAGAAAAATTACTTAATGTAACTCAGTATGACTTTTTTTTTTTTTTAATAACATTCTACTTTAAGGAACAAAGTCTTTGAGGTGAACAGGGGTATGTCTCTCTCTACTAGAACGTCTCAACTCTGTCTGTGGTGGTACAACCTTTTCATCCTGGGTATTGGTAGCAGGTAGTAACTCTGACACCTTCTCTGAATTAGAACTCAGTTCTAACATCTGTGGTTTATTTATTTCCGGTAGTGGAATCTTTGCAATAGTCTCTGGAAAAAAATACTAAGCTTTTCTCCTTCTCAACCTTTGTCTCGAGATTGGATAATCTTGCCCTTACCTGATCTACATGCCTTTTCACAACTTGACCAGTACCAACACTAACGGTATAGGAAAGGGGTCCTGAAGTGTTTTGGATAACACCAGGAATCCATTTCGGTCCATAGGAATAGTTCCTGATGAGTACGTCCTCTCCTGACGTAAACCCTCTCTGCTTACTCCGTGTGTCATGATTTTCTTTCTGTTTAAGTTGCTTTTGTTGCACTTTGGTTTTCATATCCGGAACAACCAAATCCAGGGCGGACCTTAGTCTGCGTGACATCATGAGTGCGGCAGGTGATAAGCCTGTTGTTGCGTGAGGTGTGATCCGGTAGCTAAACAAGAATCTTGATAACCTTGTTTGTATTGTCCCTTCTTTCATCTTCTTCATCCCCTCTTTAAAAGTTTGAACTGCTCTCTCTGCGAGTCCATTTGAGGATGGGTGAAAAGGAGCGGATCTCACATGACTGATACCATTTTGCTTCATGAACGCTTCAAACTCAGCACTTGTGAAGCAAGTTCCATTGTCGGACACCAGCATTTTTGGTATTCCAAAATTACTAAAGCTCTGTCTGAGTTTCTCGATTGTGACTAAGGATGTGCATGTTTTTGTAGGGTAAACATCCAACCACTTTGAATGTGCATCCACAATTACGAGAAACATTTCTCCTAGAAAAGGTCCTGCATAGTCCACATGAATCCTTGACCATGGTGATTCAAGTCAAAGTCAAAAGTCAAAGTCAGCTTTATTGTCAATCTCTCCCCATGTCACAACACACAAAGAGACCGAAATTACGTTTTTCTCTATCCCACGGTGACGAGACACATAACACGATAGACATACATGTACGCGACACAATATAAAAACAAGAAGGCAAAAATTCTAACAATCAATAGTAAGAGTGATGAATAAATAACAAATAAACAGATAACACAATAAATAAGAGGAGCAAAACGGAGCCAGCAAGCATAGCGCAAAAGTAAAAAACATCATAAACAAAAAGGCACAAACAATAAATAAGAGTAATAACAAATAATAAATAATAAGAGCCAGTGTGCATTCAGACAGTTCAGACAGTAAAAGTACAGGACGCTACGCAGAACGGGGGAGCGAGTTCAGGATCCTAACAGCCTGGAGTATGAAGCTGTTTGAGAGTCTGGAGGTGCGGGAGCGCAGGCTTCTGTACCTCTTCCCAGAGGGCAGAAGCTCGAACAAAGAGTGAGCGGGGTGACTCGCATCACTCACAATCGTGGTCGCCTTGCGGGTGAGATGGGAGGTGTAAATGTCCTTCAAGGAGGGGAGCGAAGCACCAGCAATCTTACCAGCAGTGTTCACTATGCGCTGCAGGGCCTTCAAGTTGTAGTCAGTGCAGCCGCCACCCCAAACAGCAATACAGCTGGAGAGGATGCTCTCAATGGTGCCGCGGTAAAATGCAGTCATGACGGCCGGAGAAGCGCTCGCTCGCCTGAGTTTCCGCAGGAAGTACAGGCGGCGCTGGGCTTTCTTTGCCAGTGATGCGGTGTTGGTGGACCAGGAGAGATCCTCACTGATGTGCACCCCCAGGAACTTGGCGCTGCTCACTCGCTCCACCACAGCACTGTCGATAGTCAGCGGCAGGTGTTGGGTGTGACCCTTCCGGAAGTCCACAACAATCTCCTTGGTCTTGTCGACGTTCAGCAGGAGGTTGTTGTCCCTGCACCACGTGGTCAGAAGGTCAACCTCCAGCCTGTATTGAGTCTCGTCTCCCTTGGTGATGAGACCCACCAGAGTCGTGTCGTCAGCAAACTTCACGATACGGTTGTCGCTGTAGGTTGCAGCGCAGTCATGCGTCAGGAGGGTGAAGAGCAGCGGACTGAGCACGCAGCCTTGGGGGGCCCCCGTGCTCAGCGTGATGCTGGCGGAGATTTTGTCGCCAACACGTACTACCTGTGGCCTCTGACAGAGGAAGTCCAGTAGCCAGTTGCAGAGGCAGGTACTGAGGCCCAGCGCGTCAAGTTTGCTGATGAGGCGTTGTGGCACAATGGTGTTGAAGGCAGAACTGAAGTCCACAAACAGCAATCTCACATACGAGTCCCTCCTCTCCAGGTGGGAGAGGGCCGAGTGGAGGGCAGAGCAAATGGCATCCTCCGAAGACCGCTTGGCTCGGTACGCAAACTGGAAGGGGTCAATGGTGGGCGGGAGAACGGATCGGATTCAGGCCATTCCCACGGGTGTAGAGGAGCAGAAGCAGGTGCTTTTTGATGTGCCTGACATTCGTGACATGCTTGAACCGTTCTCTCTACATCCTGATCCATTCCAGGCCACCACATGTATGATCTTGCCAAACCTTTCATTTTAGTCATTCCTGTGTGAGTTTGATGTAACATTTTTAACATCCTATCTCTTCCTTTGGCAGGGATGACCACTCGAGCTCCCCAGAGAACGCAGCCATCTCTAACACCGAGCTCCAATTTTCTCTGGTGGAAAGCTTTCAGATTTGGATCGGTTTCTGTGGGCCACCCTTTCAGGATGTATTCATGAACTTGTGATAAAACAGTGTCTTTTGCCGTCCAGCTCTTTATCTGCTTTGCATCTATCAATGTCTCATCCAACATGTCCATCATAAGTACTTTCTCAGTACTCACCTCTTTCCTTAACTTGACAGGAACTGGCATCCTGCTCAAGGCATCTGCATTTGCATGATGTTTGCCTGGTTTGTAGACAATGTTGTATTTGTATGCACTCAACTTCACAGCCCACCGCTGCACTCTAGGTGATCCCATTTGAGGAATTGGCTTCTTCTCATTGAACAGATAAATCAACGGCTTGTGATCCGTGTAAATGGTAAAGTTTCAACCATATATATATTTATGAAACTTTTCAATCCCAAACATGACCGCAAGACCTTCTTTATCCAACTGTGAGTATCTTGTCTCAGCAGGTTGTAAGGTACGGGACACAAATCCAATTGGTCTCTCACTTCCATTTTCCATGATATGTGATAATACTGCCCCCACTCCGTAAGGGGAAGCCTCACACGACAAAACCAACTCACGGTCAGCTGAGTAGTGTACAAGAACATCTGAAGTGTTAAGCAAGTCCTTTGCCTTTTGGAATGCCTCTTCTTGTTCTTTGTCCCATTTCCAACGAACATCATGTCTCAACAACTCATGTAATGGTGCCAACAGGGTTGCCAGGTTTGGAAGAAACTTGTTGTAGTAGTTTAACAATCCCAAGAATGATTTCAGCTCTGAAACATTTGCTGGGGCAGGAGCATCTTGGATTGCTTTGACCTTTTGGGCAATGGGGTGTAATCCTTGTGCATCGACTTTGTAGCCCAAGTACTCCACTTCATCTTGAAGGAACGTACACTTGTTTCTCCTAAGGCGTAGTCCCGCTTCTTTCAATCTGTTTAGCACAGAGTCTAGGTTTTTTAGGTGATCAGATTGGTCCATGCCACTTACCAATATATCATCTAGATACACAGCTACTAGAGGAATCCCACATAAAAGACTCTCCATCGTTCTCTGAAATATGGCCGGGGCAGAGGCCACACCGAATGGAAGCCTGTTGTAGGTGAACAATCCCCTGTGCGTATTCACGGTGAGGTATTTCTTGGAGTCCTCATCCATAAGTATCTGTTGATAAGCATGACTCATGTCTAACTTAGAGAACTGCTTACCCTTTGCAAGTGCATTGAACAAATCCTCAACTCTGGGTATCGGATACTGCTCAAGGGATGACACGGTGTTTACAGTTAGTTTATAATCTCCACATAATCTGACTGTGCCCACTGGTTTCAGGATAGGTACCACTGGTGCTGCCCATTCTGAGTACTTAACTGGTGTGATAATGTCTTCTTTTAACAGTCTGTCAATTTCCTCATCCACTTTCGCTCTCATGGCATAAGGAATAGACCTTGGACGGAAGAAGCGCGGAACAGCATTTCCCTTCACATGAATAGTGGCTTTGGTGCCCTTTAAAGTGCCCAGCTCCTCCTTGAAAACTTCATCATGTTTGCACAGTACTTCTTGTAAGGTCACTTTTGTTTCCACTGTTTTCTGGTCTGTGTGTATCTGATGTACTTGTCTTTCTTTGTGTCTGCCTTTTATTTCTTTCCAATTCAGCTGAATGTCCTCTAGCCAGCATCTGCCTAGTAATGAGGGACCATCTCCTTTCACAACCACTAGGGGCAGTTTAGCTCTTTGCTTTTTGTACTTGACTTGGACTTGAGCTGCTCCCACAACTTCAACTCGATCCCCAGTGTATGTCTCCAACTTGAGTCGTACTGGTTTAATACAAGGAGTCTTGTTGGTTCTCCATGTTGTTAGGAATGTCTTCTCACTCGTTACTGTGAGACTGCAACCTGTGTCAATCTCAAACTGAACTCTCTTCCCATTTAGTTTCATGCTCTCTGTATACGGATCAACTTTTCTCAGGTATACCGTTTTTTTCCGTGTATAGTGCGCCCCCATGTATAGTACGCACCCCTAAAAATGGCATGCTGATGCTGGAAAAAAGCTTGTACCCATGTATAATACGCACCCAATTTTTATGAATTTTTTTAAAAAAAAATTTTAATTTTTTTTTTTTTTTTTTTTTTTAAGTCCCAATGATCGTCACACACGCAGGGAGGCAATGGGTCCCATTTTTATAGTCTTTGGTATGGTCTTAACTAGGCTGGATGTAATTTTTTTTGTTGGCGTTGATTTCTCCGACTGCCCCTAAACGCACCACCGCGCTTCGTGCGCATGGAGCGTGTTTGAAGTGAACAGCAGAGAAGAAAGGAACAAGGCAAAGTGTTGTGAAATAAAATATTACCTGTAATACGGATTTAGGTAGAGAACTGAACTCTCGCTCTTTATATAGCTGACGTGTCTTGCTCATCCGTTCTGCGCATCTGTAATGGCGGCCTCCGTATGATATCCGGTTTGCGTGTGTGCGAGAGCGAGAGAGAGCGAGAGGGAGAGCGTGCGAGAGAACGCTCAACCGTAGCGCGCCGCCGACCGCCCAACTGCACCGGGCTGGTCGATTATTGTGACAGAGCCGTCGCTGAAATTTAGAAGATATTTTTAAAGTCCTGATGTACTTTCTAAAATTTAAGTGGACCTCAGTGCGCACTGCGCAGGGGGCTTAATTTGGTGCGGTCGCGCAACCGCAGCGCGCCGGGCGCTCACTGTCGCATTGCTTAAAGAGCGCCTTTGTGTTTTAGGATGAACAGCAGAGACCAAAGGAACAAGGCAAAGTGTTGTGAAATAAAATATTACCTGTAATACGCATTTTGTTATTTGCTGATTGAAACTGCTAATTAAACTGTGAATTGAAACTAATAGGAAGAAAACTCTCGCTCTTTATATAGCTGACGTGTCTTGCGCATCCGTTCTGTGCATTTTATTTCACAACACTTTGCCTTTCTTCTCTGCTGTTCACTTCAAACACGCTCCATGCGACCGCAATGCTCTCGTATCAGACGCTTGCTCGATCACCTGCTCGTTTGCTGTCCCGTGCGCGCACGAAGCGCGGTGGTGCGTTTACGGGCAGTCGGAGAAATCAACGCCAACAAAAAAAATTACATCCAGCCTAGTTAAGACCATACCAAAGACTATAAAAATGGGACCCATTGCCTCCCTGCGTGTGTGACGATCATTGGGACTTAAAAAAAAAAAAAAAAAAAAAATTTAAAAAAAAAAATTTTTTTTTTTTTTTTTTTGTACCCATGTATAATGCGCACCCCAGATTTTAGGACAATAATTTAGTTAAATTTTGCGCACTATACACGGAAAAAAACGGTATTTCACTCATGCGTCCAAGCTTAAACTTTATATTTTGTAAAGGAAAGGAATCTTCTTCTGAACTATCTGTATCACTGTCCTCTGGTCGCTCTTGAACGTTATGTGACCGATAACTTGAAAGAGACTGCCCCTTTTTAGCTGTAGGATTTACTACATATCTCTTTTGTTTGCTTTTATTTCTGCAGGCTCTGGCAATATGACCCACTTTTCCACATGCATGACATTTTTCTTGTTTAAACTTACATTCTGCAGCGTTGTGTTGTCCTTTGCAACGATAGCACACCTGCACATTTCCGCACTTGAACGCACCTCGCTGCTGCGGGCCTTTGTTTACTTTGAAGCACTTCGCAGTGGTGCACGGATTCTGCAGGTCTTGCGCATTTTTAGTTGCTGTTTCTGCCGCAACTGCAATGGACAAAGCCTTCTCACACGTTAGATCTGCTTCTGCCAGGAGTCTTCTTTGAATCCGATCATCATTTATTCCACAAACGATCCTGTCTCTCAACTTTTGCTCCAAGGTGTTGCCATAATTACAGTCCTGGGCCAGCCTCCGCAGCTCCGCTACGTACTCCATCACCGACTCATTTGGCTTACGACTGCGAGAATCAAACTTGTACCTCTGGACGATTTCACTTGGCTTTGGGTCGAAGTGGTTTTTTAGTAGTGCCACCAGCTCGCCGTAAGTCTTCTCTTTTGGTTTATTTGGACTAAGGAGATTCCGCATTAAACTGTAGGTAGATGCGCCGACAACACTGAGGAGAATAGCTCTCTGCTTATCCCCATCATCAATCTCATTGGCCTCAAAAAACTGATCCATTATTTCACAGTATTCTTCCCAGCTTTGATTTCAGAGTGCCAATGGTCGCCATCTTTTACAAACTTTCACGGTACTTGGTACTCCTCCCTTTTTAAGTCCTTGTCGTCCGAACAACTCGTCCTTTCTTCAAAACTTTGTTTATCCTCGTCGCCAAAAATATGTTATATCGTGGCCGTAATGACGCGCACACTCTCCAAGTTTAGAGGACTTTTTAATAGAACGGCACACACAGTACAAGCACATGTTTTCTCTCTTGTACAACTTCTTCTGTCTAACATCAATCCTCAGTAGTCAACTCTAAGGCGAGTGCGCCCTCTACTGGGTAAAAGTAGAAGTATCACATTGGCAGAAAATAAGCACTGAAATAATACTTATACCAACCAACATTACCAAATCAATACACCACAGCAATAAAATTAAAAATGCTTATAAAACATAAACCAAACGTTGTAGGTGGTCATTTCTTCATGCGCAGTGATAAACTCGGCACTCTAAAGCACCCGAGAGCGTTTTTTTCTATGCCAACCTAACCAGAGTGACGGGAGCGGCACAATTCAGAAAAAGTGCTCAGCTCGTCGAGAAAATGCGATTTAAGCAATAAAATTAAAAATGCTTATAAAACATAAAACAAACGTTGCAGGTGGTCATTTCTTCATGCGCAGTGATAAACTCGGCACTCTGAAGCACCCGAGAGCGCTTTTTTCTATGCCAACCTAACCAGAGTGACGGGAGACGCACCATTCAGAAAACGTGCTCAGCTCGTCGAGAAAATGCGATTTAAGCAATAAAATTAAAAATGCTTATAAAACATAAACCAAACGTTGTAGGTGGTTATTTCTTCATGAGCAGTGATAAACTCGGCACTCTGAAGCACCCAAGAGCGCTTTTTTCTATGCCAACGTAACCAGAGTGACGGGAGACGCACTATTCTGAAAACGTGCTCAGCTCGCCGAGAAAATGCGATTTAAGCAATAAAATTAAAAATGCTTATAAAACATAAACCAAACGTTGTAGGTGGTCATTTCTTCATGCGCAGTGATAAACTCGGCACTCTAAAGCACCCGAGAGCGTTTTTTTCTATGCCAACCTAACCAGAGTGACGGGAGACGCACCATTCAGAAAACGTGCTCAGCTCGCCGAGAAAATGCGATTTAAGCAAAAAAATTAAAAATGCTTATAAAACATAAACCAAACGTTGCAGGTGGTCATTTCTTCATGCGCAGTGATAAACTCGGCACTCTAAAGCACCCGAGAGCGTTTTTTTCTATGCCAACCTAACCAGAGTAACGGGAGCGGCACAATTCAGAAAAAGTGCTCAGCTCGTCGAGAAAATGCGATTTAAGCAATAAAATTAAAAATGCTTATAAAACATAAAACAAACGTTGTAGGTGGTCATTTCTTCATGCGCAGTGATAAACTCGGCACTCTAAAGCACCCGAGAGCGTTTTTTTCTATGCCAACCTAACCAGAGTGACGGTAGCGGCACAATTCAGAAAAAGTGCTCAGCTCGTCGAGAAAATGCGATTTAAGCAATAAAATTAAAAATGCTTATAAAACATAAAACAAACGTTGCAGGTGGTCATTCCTCCATGCGCAGTGATAAACTCGGCACTCTGAAGCACCCGAGAGCGCTTTTTTCTATGCCAACCTAACCAGAGTGACGGGAGACGCACCATTCAGAAAACGTGCTCAGCTCGTCGAGAAAATGCGATTTAAGCAATAAAATTAAAAATGCTTATAAAACATAAACCAAACGTTGTAGGTGGTTATTTCTTCATGAGCAGTGATAAACTCGGCACTCTGAAGCACCCAAGAGCGCTTTTTTCTATGCCAACGTAACCAGAGTGACGGGAGACGCACCATTCAGAAAACGTGCTCAGCTCGCCGAGAAAATGCGATTTAAGCAATAAAATTAAAAATGCTTATAAAACATAAACCAAACGTTGCAGGTGGTCATTTCTTCATGCGCAGTGATAAACTCGGCACTCTAAAGCACCCGAGAGCGTTTTTTTCTATGCCAACCTAACCAGAGTGACGGGAGCGGCACAATTCAGAAAAAGTGCTCAGCTCGTCGAGAAAATGCGATTTAAGCAATAAAATTAAAAATGCTTATAAAACATAAAACAAACCTTGCAGGTGGTCTTTTCTTCATGCGCAGTGATAAACTCGGCACTCTAAAGCACCCGAGAGCGTTTTTTTCTATGCCAACCTCACCAGAGTGACGGGAGCGGCACAATTCAGAAAAAGTGCTCAGCTCGTCGAGAAAATGCGATTTAAGCAATAAAATTATAAATGCTTATAAAACATAAACCAAACGTTGTAGGTGGTCATTTCTTCATGCGCAGTAATAAACTCGGCACTCTGAAGCACCCGAGAGCGCTTTTTTCTATGCCAACCTCACCAGAGTGACGGGAGAAGCACCATTCAGAAAACGTGCTCAGCTCGTCGAGAAAATGCGATTTAAGCAATAAAAATTAAAAAAGCTAATAAAACATAAACCAAACGTTGCAGGTGGTCATTTCTTCATGCGCAGTGATAAACTCGGCACTCTGAAGCACCCGAGAGCGCTTTTTTCTATGCCAACCTAACCAGAGTGACGGGAGACGCACCATTCAGAAAACGTGCTCAGCTCGCCGAGAAAATGCGATTTAAGCAATAAAATTAAGAATGCTTATAAAACATAAAACAAACGTTGCATGTGGTCATTTCTTCATGCGCAGTGATAAACTCGGCACTCTAAAGCACCCGAGAGCGTTTTTTTCTATGCCAACCTAACCAGAGTGACAGGAGCGGCACAATTCAGAAAAAGTGCTCAGCTCGTCGAGAAAATGCGATTTAAGCAATAAAATTAAAAATGCTTATAAAACATAAACCAAACGTTGTAGGTGGTAATTTATTCATGCGCAGTGATAAACTCGGCACTCTGAAGCACCCGAGAGCGCTTTTTTCTATGCCAACCTAACCAGAGTGACGGGAGACGCACCATTCAGAAAACGTGCTCAGCTCGCCGAGAAAATGCGATTTAAGCAATAAAATTAAAAATGCTTATAAAACATAAACCAAACGTTGCAGGTGGTCATTTCTTCATGCGCAGTGATAAACTCGGCACTCTAAAGCACCCGAGAGCGTTTTTTTCTATGCCAACCTAACCAGAGTGACAGGAGCGGCACAATTCAGAAAAAGTGCTCAGCTCGTCGAGAAAATGCGATTTAAGCAATAAAATTAAAAATGCTTATAAAACATAAACCAAACGTTGTAGGTGGTCATTTCTTCATGCGCAGTGATAAACTCGGCACTCTAAAGCACCCGAGAGCGTTTTTTTCTATGCCAACCTAACCAGAGTGACGGGAGCGGCACAATTCAGAAAAAGTGCTCAGCTCGTCGAGAAAATGCGATTTAAGCAATAAAATTAAAAATGCTTATAAAACATAAAACAAACGTTGCAGGTGGTCATTCCTCCATGCGCAGTGATAAACTCGGCACTCTGAATCACCCGAGAGCGCTTTTTTCTATGCCAACCTAACCAGAGTGACGGGAGACGCACCATTCAGAAAACGTGCTCAGCTCGTCGAGAAAATGCGATTTAAGCAATAAAATTAAAAATGCTTATAAAACATAAACCAAACGTTGTAGGTGGTTATTTCTTCATGAGCAGTGATAAACTCTGCACTCTGAAGCACCCAAGAGTGCTTTTTTCTATGCCAACGTAACCAGAGTGACGGGAGACGCACCATTCAGAAAACGTGCTCAGCTCGCCGAGAAAATGCGATTTAAGCAATAAAATTAAAAATGCTTATAAAACATAAACCAAACGTTGCAGGTGGTCATTTCTTCATGCGCAGTGATAAACTCGGCACTCTAAAGCACCCGAGAACGTTTTTTTCTATGCCAACCTAACCAGAGTGACGGGAGCGGCACAATTCAGAAAAAGTGCTCAGCTCGTCGAGAAAATGCGATTTAAGCAATAAAATTAAAAATGCTTATAAAACATAAAACAAACCTTGCAGGTGGTCTTTTCTTCATGCGCAGTGATAAACTCGGCACTCTAAAGCACCCGAGAGCGTTTTTTTCTATGCCAACCTCACCAGAGTGACGGGAGCGGCACAATTCAGAAAAAGTGCTCAGCTCGTCGAGAAAATGCGATTTAAGCAATAAAATTAAAAATGCTTATAAAACATATACCAAACGTTGTAGGTGGTCATTTCTTCATGCGCAGTGATAAACTCGGCACTCTGAAGCACCCGAGAGCGCTTTTTTCTATGCCAACCTCACCAGAGTGACGGGAGAAGCACCATTCAGAAAACGTGCTCAGCTCGTCGAGAAAATGCGATTTAAGCAATAAAAATTAAAAAAGGCTAATAAAACATAAACCAAACGTTGCAGGTGGTCATTTCTTCATGCGCAGTGATAAACTCGGCACTCTGAAGCACCCGAGAGCGCTTTTTTCTATGCTTACGTAACCAGAGTGACGGGAGACGCACCATTCAGAAAACGTGCTCAGCTCGCCGAGAAAATGCGATTTAAGCAATAAAATAAAAATGCTTATAAAACATAAACCAAACGTTGTAGGTGGTCATTTCTTCATGCGCAGTGATAAACTCGGCACTCTAAAGCACCCGAGAGCGTTTTTTTCTATGCCAACCTAACCAGAGTGACGGGAGCGGCACAATTCAGAAAAAAGTGCTCAGCTCGTCGAGAAAATGCGATTTAAGCAATAAAATTAAAAATGCTTATAAAACATAAACCAAACGTTGTAAGTGGTCATTTCTTCATGCGCAGTGATAAACTCGGCACTCTAAAGCACCCGAGAGCGTTTTTTATATGCCAACCTAACCAGAGTGACGGGAGCGGCACAATTCAGAAAAAGTGCTCAGCTCGTCGAGAAAATGCGATTTAAGCAATAAAATTAAAAATGCTTATAAAACATAAACCAAACGTTGTAGGTGGTCATTTCTTCATGCGCAGTGATAAACTCGGCACTCTAAAGCACCCGAGAGCGTTTTTTTCTATGCCAACCTAACCAGAGTGAGGGGAGCGGCACAATTCAGAAAAAGTGCTCAGCTCGTCGAGAAAATGCGATTTAAGCAATAAAATTAAAAATGCTTGTAAAACATAAACCAAACGTTGCAGGTGGTCATTTCTTCATGCGCAGTGATAAACTCGGCACTCTGAAGCACCCGAGAGCGCTTTTTTCTATGCCAACCTCACCAGAGTGACGGGAGAAGCACCATTCAGAAAACGTGCTCAGCTCGTCGAGAAAATGCGATTTAAGCAATAAAAATTAAAAAAGCTAATAAAACATAAACCAAACGTTGCAGGTGGTCATTTCTTCATGCGCAGTGATAAACTCGGCACTCTGAAGCACCCGAGAGCGCTTTTTTCTATGCCAACCTAACCAGAGTGACGGGAGACGCACCATTCAGAAAACGTGCTCAGCTCGCCGAGAAAATGCGATTTAAGCAATAAAATTAAAAATGCTTATAAAACATAAACCAAACGTAGGTGGTCATTTCTTCATGCGCAGTGATAAACTCGGCACTCAAAAGCACCCGAGAGCATTTTTTTCTATGCCAACCTAACCAGAGTGACGGGAGCGGCACAATTCAGAAAAAGTGCTCAGCTCGTCGAGAAAATGCGATTTCAGCAATAAAATTAAAAATGCTTATAAACCATAAACCAAACGTTGTAGGTGGTCATTTCTTCATGCGCAGTGATAAACTCGGCACTCTAAAGCACCCGAGAGCGTTTTTTCTATGCCAACCTAACCAGAGTGACGGGAGCGGCACAATTCAGAGAAAGTGCTCAGCTCGTCGAGAAAATGCGATTTAAGCAATAAAATTAAAAATGCTTATAAAACATAAACCAAACGTTGCGGGTGGTCATTTCTACATGCACAGTGATAAACTCGGCACTCTGAAGCACCCGAGAGCGCTTTTTTCTATGCCAACCTAACCAGAGTGACGGGAGACGCACCATTCAGAAAACGTGCTCAGCTCGCCGAGAAAATGCGATTTAAGCAATAAAATTAAAAATGCTTATAAAACATAAACCAAACGTTGTAGGTGGTCATTTCTTCATGCGCAGTGATAAACTCGGCACTCTAAAGCACCCGAGAGCGTTTTTTTCTATGCCAACCTAACCAGAGTGACGGGAGCGGCACAATTCAGAAACAGTGCTCAGCTCGTCGAGAAAATGCGATTTAAGCAATAAAATTAAAAATGCTTATAAAACATAAAACAAACGTTGCAGGTGGTCATTTCTTCATGCGCAGTGATAAACTCGGCACTCTGAAGCACCCTAGAGCGCTTTTTTCTATGCCAACCTAACCAGAGTGACGGGAGACGCACCATTCAGAAAAAGTGCTCAGCTCGTCGAGAAAATGCGATTTAAGTAATAAAATTAAAAATGATTATAAAACATAAACCAAACGTTGTAGGTGGTTATTTCTTCATGAGCAGTGATAAACTCGGCACTCTGAAGCACCCAAGAGCGCTTTTTTCTATGCCAACCTCACCAGAATGACGGGAGAAGCACCATTCAGAAAAAGTGCTCAGCTCGCCGAGAAAATGCGATTTAAACAATAAAATTAAAAATGCTTATAAAACATAAACCAAACGTTGTAGGTGGTCATTTCTTCATGCGCAGTGATAAACTCGGCACTCTAAAGCACCCGAGAGCGTTTTTTTCTATGCCAACCTAACCCGAGTGACGGGAGCGGCACAATTCAGAAAAAGTGCTCAGCTCTTCGAGAAAATGCGATTTAAGCAATAAAATTTAAAATGCTTATAAAACATAAAACAAACGTTGCATGTGGTCATTTCTTCATGCGCAGTGATAAACTCGGCACTCTGAAGCACCCGAGAGCGCTTTTTTCTATGCCAACCTAACCAGAGTGACGGGAGACGCACCATTCAGAAAACGTGCTCAGCTCGCCGAGAAAATGCGATTTAAGCAATAAAATTAAAAATGCTTATAAAACATAAACCAAACGTTGCAGGTGGTCATTTCTTCATGCGCAGTGATAAACTCGGCACTCTAAAGCACCCGAGAGCGTTTTTTTCTATGCCAACCTAACCAGAGTGACAGGAGCGGCACAATTCAGAAAAAGTGCTCAGCTCGTCGAGAAAATGCGATTTAAGCAATAAAATTAAAAATGCTTATAAAACATAAACCAAACGTTGGAGGTGGTCATTTCTTCATGCGCAGTGATAAACTCGGCACTCTAAAGCACCCGAGAGCGTTTTTTTCTATGCCAACCTAACCAGAGTGACGGGAGCGGCACAATTCAGAAAAAGTGCTCAGCTCGTCGAGAAAATGCGATTTAAGCAATAAAATTAAAAATGCTAATAAAACATAAAACAAACGTTGCAGGTGGTCATTCCTCCATGCGCAGTGATAAACTCGGCACTCTGAATCACCCGAGAGCGCTTTTTTCTATGCCAACCTAACCAGAGTGACGGGAGACGCACCATTCAGAAAACGTGCTCAGCTCGTCGAGAAAATGCGATTTAAGCAATAAAATTAAAAATGCTTATAAAACATAAACCAAACGTTGTAGGTGGTTATTTCTTCATGAGCAGTGATAAACTCGGCACTCTGAAGCACCCAAGAGCGCTTTTTTCTATGCCAACGTAACCAGAGTGACGGGAGACGCACCATTCAGAAAACGTGCTCAGCTCGCCGAGAAAATGCGATTTAAGCAATAAAATTAAAAATGCTTATAAAACATAAACCAAACGTTGCAGGTGGTCATTTCTTCATGCGCAGTGATAAACTCGGCACTCTAAAGCACCCGAGAACGTTTTTTTCTATGCCAACCTAACCAGAGTGACGGGAGCGGCACAATTCAGAAAAAGTGCTCAGCTCGTCGAGAAAATGCGATTTAAGCAATAAAATTAAAAATGCTTATAAAACATAAAACAAACCTTGCAGGTGGTCTTTTCTTCATGCGCAGTGATAAACTCGGCACTCTAAAGCACCCGAGAGCGTTTTTTTCTATGCCAACCTCACCAGAGTGACGGGAGCGGCACAATTCAGAAAAAGTGCTCAGCTCGTCGAGAAAATGCGATTTAAGCAATAAAATTAAAAATGCTTATAAAACATATACCAAACGTTGTAGGTGGTCATTTCTTCATGCGCAGTGATAAACTCGGCACTCTGAAGCACCCGAGAGCGCTTTTTTCTATGCCAACCTCACCAGAGTGACGGGAGAAGCACCATTCAGAAAACGTGCTCAGCTCGTCGAGAAAATGCGATTTAAGCAATAAAAATTAAAAAAGGCTAATAAAACATAAACCAAACGTTGCAGGTGGTCATTTCTTCATGCGCAGTGATAAACTCGGCACTCTGAAGCACCCGAGAGCGCTTTTTTCTATGCCAACGTAACCAGAGTGACGGGAGACGCACCATTCAGAAAACGTGCTCAGCTCGCCGAGAAAATGCGATTTAAGCAATAAAATAAAAATGCTTATAAAACATAAACCAAACGTTGTAGGTGGTCATTTCTTCATGCGCAGTGATAAACTCGGCACTCTAAAGCACCCGAGAGCGTTTTTTTCTATGCCAACCTAACCAGAGTGACGGGAGCGGCACAATTCAGAAAAAGTGCTCAGCTCGTCGAGAAAATGCGATTTAAGCAATAAAATTAAAAATGCTTATAAAACATAAACCAAACGTTGTAAGTGGTCATTTCTTCATGCGCAGTGATAAACTCGGCACTCTAAAGCACCCGAGAGCGTTTTTTATATGCCAACCTAACCAGAGTGACGGGAGCGGCACAATTCAGAAAAAGTGCTCAGCTCGTCGAGAAAATGCGATTTAAGCAATAAAATTAAAAATGCTTATAAAACATAAACCAAACGTTGTAGGTGGTCATTTCTTCATGCGCAGTGATAAACTCGGCACTCAAAAGCACCCGAGAGCATTTTTTTCTATGCCAACCTAACCAGAGTGACGGGAGCGGCACAATTCAGAAAAAGTGCTCAGCTCGTCGAGAAAATGCGATTTCAGCAATAAAATTAAAAATGCTTATAAACCATAAACCAAACGTTGTAGGTGGTCATTTCTTCATGCGCAGTGATAAACTCGGCACTCTAAAGCACCCGAGAGCGTTTTTTCTATGCCAACCTAACCAGAGTGACGGGAGCGGCACAATTCAGAAAAAGTGCTCAGCTCGTCGAGAAAATGCGATTTAAGCAATAAAATTAAAAATGCTTATAAAACATAAACCAAACGTTGCGGGTGGTCATTTCTTCATGCACAGTGATAAACTCGGCACTCTGAAGCACCCGAGAGCGCTTTTTTCTATGCCAACGTAACCAGAGTGACGGGAGACGCACCATTCAGAAAACGTGCTCAGCTCGCCGAGAAAATGCGATTTAAGCAATAAAATTAAAAATGCTTATAAAACATAAACCAAACGTTGTAGGTGGTCATTTCTTCATGCGCAGTGATAAACTCGGCACTCTAAAGCACCCGAGAGCGTTTTTTTTCTATGCCAACCTAACCAGAGGGACGGGAGCGGCACAATTCAGAAAAAGTGCTCAGCTCGTCGAGAAAATGCGATTTAAGCAATAAAATTAAAAATGCTTATAAAACATAAACCAAACGTTGTAGGTGGTCATTTCTTTATGCGCAGTGATAAACTCGGCACTCTAAAGCACCCGAGAGCGTTTTTTTCTATGCCAACCTAACCAGAGTGACGGGAGCGGCACAATTCAGAAACAGTGCTCAGCTCGTCGAGAAAATGCGATTTAAGCAATAAAATTAAAAATGCTTATAAAACATAAAACAAACGTTGCAGGTGGTCATTTCTTCATGCGCAGTGATAAACTCGGCACTCTGAAGCACCCTAGAGCGCTTTTTTCTATGCCAACCTAACCAGAGTGACGGGAGACGCACCATTCAGAAAAAGTGCTCAACTCGTCGAGAAAATGCGATTTAAGTAATAAAATTAAAAATGATTATAAAACATAAACCAAACGTTGTAGGTGGTTATTTCTTCATGAGCAGTGATAAACTCGGCACTCTGAAGCACCCAAGAGCGCTTTTTTCTATGCCAACCTCACCAGAATGACGGGAGAAGCACCATTCAGAAAAAGTGCTCAGCTCGCCGAGAAAATGCGATTTAAGCAATAAAATTAAAAATGCTTATAAAACATAAACCAAACGTTGTAGGTGGTCATTTCTTCATGCGCAGTGATAAACTCGGCACTCTAAAGCACCCGAGAGCGTTTTTCTCTATGCCAACCTAACCAGAGTGACGGGAGCGGCACAATTCAGAAAAAGTGCTCAGCTCGTCGAGAAAATGCGATTTAAGCAATAAAATTAAAAATGCTTATAAAACATAAAACAAACGTTGCATGTGGTCATTTCTTCATGCGCAGTGATAAACTCGGCACTCTGAAGCACCCGAGAGCGCTTTTTTCTATGCCAACGTAACCAGAGTGACGGGAGACGCACCATTCAGAAAACGTGCTCAGCTCGCCGAGAAAATGCGATTTAAGCAATAAAATTAAAAATGCTTATAAAACATAAACCAAACGTTGTAGGTGGTCATTTCTTCATGCGCAGTGACGAACTCGGCACTCTGAAGCACCCGAGAGCGCTTTTTTATATGCCAACCTAACCAGAGTGACGGGAGCGGCACCGTTCAGAAAAAGTGCTCAGCTCGTCGAGAAAACGCGATTTAAGCAATAAAATTAAAAATGCTTATAAAACATAAACCAAACGTTGTAGATGGTCATTTCTTAATGCGCAGTAATAAACTCGGCACTCTGAAGCACCCGAGAGCGCTTTTTTATATGCCAACCTAACCAGAGTGACGGGAGCGGCACCGTTCAGAAAAAGTGCTCAGCTCGTCGAGAAAATGCGATTTAAGCAATAAAATTAAAAATGCCTATAAAACATAAACCAAACGTTGTAGATGGTCATTTCCTAATGCGCAGTAATAAACTCGGCATTCTGAAGCACCCGAGAGCGCTTTTTTATATGCCAACCTAACCAGAGTGACGGGAGCGGCACCATTCAGAAAAAGTGCTCAGCTCGTCGATAAAATGCGATTTAAGCAAAAAAATTAAAAATGCTTATAAAACATAAACCAAACGTTGTAGATGGTCATTTCTTAATGCGCAGTAATCTACTCGGCACTCTGAAGCACCCGAGAGCGCTTTTTTATATGCCAACCTAACCAGAGTGACGGGAGCGGCACCGTTCAGAAAAAGTGCTCAGCTCGTCGAGAAAATGCGATTTAAGCAATAAAATTAAAAATGCTTATGAAACATAAACCAAACGTTGTAGATGGTCATTTCTTAATGCACAGTAATAAACTCGGCACTCTGAAGCACCCGAGAGCACTTTTTTATATGCCAACCTAACCAGAGTGACGGGAGCGGCACCGTTCAGAAAAAGTGCTCAGCTCGTCGAGAAAATGCGATTTAAGCAATAAAATTAAAAATGCTTATAAAACATAAACCAAACGTTGTAGATGGTCATTTCTTAATGCGCAGTGATAAACTCGACACTCTGAAGCACCCGAGAGCGCTTTTTTATATGCCAACCTAACCAGAGTGAGGGGAGCGGCACCGTTCAGAAAAAGTGCTCAGCTCGTCGAGAAAATGCGATTTAAGCAAAAAAATTAAAAATGCTTATAAAACATAAACCAAACGTTGTAGATGGTCATTTCTTAATGCGCAGTAATAAACTCGGCACTCTGAAGCACCCGAGAGCGCTTTTTTATATGACAACTGTTGGAATAATTTAAGTAAAGCCTTGTCATTTATGAGTTTATGGCTTTCCTTTCATCTAGGTTCTTTCTCTTTAGTGACAGGGAAGTCTTTTGATCTCTGTCAGCCATATGTGTCCTTCCTGTCCTTATGTTATCTGTGTGTTTTTGTTCCTGTAAGAGGTAAACACAGTTTGAAGTGGTTGCGTACAAATTATCCCATATTTACTCAAGTCTTGTTCAAGTGTTTCGGACAAGTCACTCATTGTTATTGACTGTTAATTTACTAAGTAGATAAAGTCTAGCCAAGGTTTAGTTGCATTGTTCCACAGGAAAAGCGGCAATTCAAGTTATCTGATCACACTCGAGAACG
Organism: Syngnathus typhle; assembly: GCF_033458585.1. NCBI lineage: Eukaryota > Metazoa > Chordata > Actinopteri > Syngnathiformes > Syngnathidae > Syngnathus > Syngnathus typhle. The sequence continues at coordinate 8,859,019 of NC_083759.1, read as the reverse complement.
GCTCGGCCAACAACTGGAGAAGAACAGATGGACAAACTCTGCGGGGGTCACGGGCCGACAATGAAGTGCTAATTCACACCACACTACATTCCTTAGCTAATCAACGTTGCTACAGACACAATCTTCCCTCCCTTTAGTGTAGCAACGCCTCTGTAACCAGGGCAACCAAAACATTAAATAGAGGAGCACGTGGAGGGAGAACTCAGAATTGATGGAGATTGTAACCGAGTTTCCTCTCTCTATCGTTCTCCTCGCGAGAAAATCCTTAATATTCTGTCTCACTGGTGGTTTGTTTGCTGTTGCTCTTCTCTTAATAGTTATTCAGTCATTGAAATAAACCTGACAGAAATTGGGGGCTCGTTCCGGGATCTCGACACGCCTTGAACGGTTCCAGCGGGCTCTTCGACGCAGGTGACAATCCTCGGCCGAGGTAAAACAAAAGCCCTTTGACGGGACTGTCTCGATCAGTCCGGCTGGACACCGGGAGGGTTGACGAGATCTTCCGAGGAAGAGAATCAGCAGACCGTGAGTAGGAATATTAATTCTACTAAATAGAAACAGTTAAATTCCGCAGGGGCGGATGTGGAGCCCCCTAGCTTTCAAGCTAGTTAAATTCTGCAGCAGGAGGGGCGGACTCCTCTGTTATTAAAAAACAAAACAAAAAAAACCTTGAGAATTCTAGACCCTATCAAGTACAACTAGAAACAGTTAAATTCTGCAGGGGCGGATGTGGAGCCCCCTAACGTTTTATGTTAGTTAAATTCCGCAGCAGGAGGGGCAGACTCCTCTGTTCTTAAAAAAAAACGCGCGTGGTATGCTTGTGAACGGTTTGACTGAGAGTGATCTCATTTGAGCGCTCCTCTTGTCAAGTCAAGTCAAGTCAAGTTTATTTGTATAGCCCTAAATCACAAGCAGTCTCAAAGGGCTTCACATAGACAGAAATTGACAATTATTCTCAAAGCATCCCCTGATCTTAAGCTCCCAAAAGGGCAAGGAAAAACTTAAAAACCCCTAGCAGGGGGAAAATGAGAAACCTTGAGAAGGGACCACAGATGGAAGGATCCCCCTTTCAGGATCACCAGGTTGAAATGGATGCAGAGAGGGCACAAATGATACAACATGAAAATCAATTAAATAAAAAGTGGATCTCCATGTCACAGCAGAGGGCTGCCGAAAGGAGCCCTCAATTGTCCTGGCAGTGCTCTTCGAGGAGGTTGAGCTGCAGTTCCCCTATCCTGAATTGGCCACGAGAATCCAGATAGCCGCTGTCAGCATGGGTACCACCTAACCACCTCCCCGGCCGGGGAGGGGGGAGGGAGGGGGTGGAGAGGGAGAGAAAACAAACTCCAGCCGAATCGGCCACTACAGGTTAGTTAAAGGCCATGTCATAGAAATGTGTCTTTAAACGTGTCTTAAATGTTTCTACTGAGGTAGCAGTCCTAATATCCATTGGTAGGGCATTCCAAAGCTCTGGAGCCCGAATAGAAAATGCTCTAGAGCCTGCAGACATTTTCTTAGCCCTCGGTGTCGCTAAAAGGGTAGCGTTTTGCGAACGAAGGTTACGAGACGGAACATAAGGAACAACTAGGTCGACGAGATATGAAGGCGCTAAGCCATGCAGCGATTTATAGGTTAATAGAAGAACCTTGAAGTCACATCTTAAATGGACCGGAAGCCAATGTAAGTTGGCTAGTATTGGGGTAATGTGATCAAATTTTCTTGTCCGAGAGAGCAGCCTTGCAGCGGCATTTTGTACTAACTGTAGACTTTTGATGCGGGACTTAGGAAGACCCGAAAATAGTACATTACAGTAGTCCAGGCGCGACGTGACGAACGCATGTATAATAGTTTCCGCATCACCGGTCGAGAGGATCGGACGAATCTTTGCAATATTACGAAGGTGAAAAAACGCAATTCTGGTTATATTCTTAATGTGCTTTTGAAAGGAGAGAGTTTGGTCAAATATTACCCCGAGATTAGTTACAGTATCGCTTTGAGTGATAGTACGGTTATCTATAGTTATAGCGGTTTCCTTGAATAAGTGTTGATAACGAGCTGGACCAATTATCAACATCTCAGTTTTATCTGGGTTAAGACGAAGGAAGTTGAGAGACATCCATTGCTTGATCTCCGCAAGGCACTTCTCAAGATTACAACAATCCCGCGGATCTGTCATCGATAACGGCATATATAATTGGGTGTCATCCGCATAGCATTGAAAACTAATATTATATTTACGTATTATGTCCCCAAGCGGAATCATATAAATATTAAAAAGAATTGGTCCGAGAACCGATCCCTGTGGGACACCACATGTAACATTATAGAGCTCCGAGGACGCATTGCCATGGACCACTCGGTGCGTCCTGTTTGATAGATAGGAATGGAACCAGCCTAGTGCTGACCCTGAAATACCAACACAACTTTTAAGACGCCCTAATAAAATATCGAAGTCTACAGTGTCGAAGGCAGCACTAAGATCGAGTAGTAACAGTACAGACGAAATGTTTGAATCCATAGCTACGAGGAGATCATTAGTCACTTTAGCAAGTGCTGTCTCAGTGGAATGATTAGCTCTAAAACCAGACTGAAAAGTGTCGTATCGATTATTGGCGACCATGTAATCAATAAGCTGCTGCGCTACTACTTTTTCAAGAAGTTTTGCTATGAATGGGAGGTTTGAAACTGGCCTATAATTACTGAGACAGTCCGGGTCAAGATTTGGTCGCTTAAGTAACGGTTTAATGATAGCGGTTTTAAAGGCTGTTGGCACTATCCCAGAGGAGACAGACAGATTGATTATATTTAAGACGGACAGTCCTAAAATTTGAAATAATTCTTTAAGTAGTTTGGCTGGAAGAGGGTCGAGTAAACATGTTGTTTGTTTAGCCGCACTAACAATTTGTGTAAGCCTTTCAAGAGACACGCTTTTAAAAGTTGAGAGGGTTGTTGCATGATCATCAGCGTTGGTAAACGGCGTGCTCGACCGAGCGATTGGAATGCTATTCTTGATCTCATCCCTAATGGATTCAATCTTTTGAGCAAAAAATTTCATGAACTCATCAGCTGAGTGGAAGGAACTATCGGAGGTCGGCTGGCGCAGAGTCAGCTTTGCCACTGTATCAAATAGGTGTTTCGGATTGTTTTTATTGAGATTAATAACTTGCGAAAAATATCGAGTTTTTGCTAAGATAAGCGCATCTTTATATTTCAGGAGGCTATCCTGCCATGCCTGATGGAAAACCTCAAGTTTGGTTAGACGCCATCTGCGCTCATGCTTTCTACATAATTGCTTAAGCGTACGCGTTTCATCTGTGAACCACGGAGTAGGCACTCTACGGCGAGTTTTCAGACGTAACGGCGCCACAGAGTCAATGGCATTTAACAATGTCGCATTGAATTCATTCGTAAGATTATCAATAGAGCCGGCGTATGTGAGAAAATTAGTGGTTGCCGGCGACAGTATTTCAGATAGCGCAGTTGCAGTCATAGAGTTGAAATGACGGCTCCTATAATGCTGATTGCTCTCTTGTCTTTGACAAGGAACTAGAATTTCAAACTTTATTAGGTAATGATCAGACAAAACAGTAGTGTATGGCAGTACTGCTATATTTGAGGTTGCAAGTCCTCGGGATAATACCAGATCTATGGTATTTCCATTCTTATGCGTTGCTGCCTGTACAGCTTGCGTAAAACCAAAGGTATCAGTTAAAGTCTGAAACGCCGAAGTAAGTGGCTCTGACGGTAAATTCATGTGGATGTTGAAATCGCCCATGATAATTATATTATCCGCATTGGTTACTAGATCAGCCACAAATTCTGAAAATTCATCCAGGAAGCCAGAGTAAGCCCCGGGTGGACGGTAAATAACAACAAGATAAAATGACGGTAAAGCGGTGGATCGGACAATGAGAACCTCAAATGTTTTAAATACGTTGATCGAACGAGGCCTAAAACTAAGCTCGGAATTCGAGATGAGGGCGACACCCCCACCCTTTTTTCGAGGACGCGCCACATGCGAGCTCACAAAATTTGGAGGCGAGGCCTCATTAAGCGGCATCAGTTCATTAGGTTTTAACCAGGTCTCGCAGAGACCAAAAGCGTTTAGATTATGTTCTGTGATGAGATCATTAACGAGAATGGCTTTCGTATGAAGCGATCTAATATTCATAAAACCAAGTTTAAGTGTAATTGGTCGATCCGGGTGCGTATTTATCGAAGGATATTTATACGAAATGCGAGTAAGATTGTGTTCTCTAAGCCTGACATCACCTCTCAAATGTTTGTTAGCGCGGTGGGCTGATACGACCGTGGGAATCTGATAGTAAATATTCGTTACACGTGTAGAATTATCTGAAACCGGCACCGTTTCCTCAGCAAAACCGGTCGGGGTGGAGTGATTGGATTTGTCTACTACCCCAGTAGAAAGTGCGTTTATGTGTACTGTCGCACTATTCAAACTATCACGCTCTAGTCTACACAAGGAGCTATGTGCATGCTGGGAGTCTAGCCTAGCGCTAGTTAACTTTATCTTAACAGACTCCAAACCCATCCTGACAGGTGGTCTAATCACCTGTGACCCGGCCTGCTCTAAAGTGACCTGTCATGTGTGGCTCAAACAGTAATCTATATTCCTAGAAAGAGTGAAGGCGCCTTCACGGTTAGGGTGAAGGCCGTCCTTCCTCAGCAGGTCGGGGCGGCCCCAGAAGGAAGGCCAGTTATCTATGAAATACAGTCCCTGCTTCTTACAGAACCCAGCCATCCATCGATTAAGGGAGACTAATCTACTAAGCCTCTCATCAGTGCCTCTCCCAGGCAGGGGGCCAGAGACAAATACTCGATGCCGACTCATCTTTCTAGCGAGATCACAAGTCCTCGCTATGTTTCTCTTTGTGATCTCCGACTGCCTCATCCTAACATCATTGGAGCCGACGTGTATCACTATGTCCGAGTAGCTAGTGTTGATGGAACTACGCTGTTGACTAGACCTATTGCGAGTCAGCTCCCTAAGATTAGCTTCTATGTCGGGTGCTCTGCCCCCAGGAATACACATTACCGTGGCTGGATTTGTAAGCGTAATATTTCGGGTAATGGAGTCACCTATGACCAAAGTGCGAGGGCCAGTAGACCGAGATGACTTTGGACGGCTATGCGTCTTACCTGGCTCATCGCGATTAGCAAGCCGCTTGGGGCTAATGCTAACTGGGCTAGCGGGCTGACTACAGCCCGCGTCTGTATCCGCCACATCTACAGTTATCGCGCAATTCTGCTCTAACTGGCGGACACGTCCCTCTAGCAGGGACAACCTCTCTAAGAGAAGGGTGCAGTTGGTGCACGAAGCCACACAAACCTCTCGATCCGCAGCCATACTTTGTGTCCGATGATCGACGGCAGACAAACGGCCACGAAGCCTCCGCTCTCCCAGGCACTCCAACTGTGAACACCTTACTCTTAAATAGTAAGCGAAAGTCCCGACCCCGACATGAACTAAAATGCAAAGATTGGAAAATAATTGAAAGGCAGGATCCCAACCGATTAAAAAAAGATTTCGATAAATGGGTTAAAAAATATAAATTTGAGGGACAACCAAATTATTAGGACTTAGAGGTGCCATAAATGAAACAACATAAATAAATCTTAAAGGAATTAAAGAAGGCATCTGATGATGTAGTGTTTTGGGAGAGAGAGAGAGAGAGAGAGAGAGAGAGAGAGAGAGAGAGAGAGAGAGAGAGAGAGAGAGAGAGAGAGAGAGAGAGCCTAACAGTAGGCAGGCAAGAGAAAACCACAATTTACAGAGAGCTAGAGAAGAAGGGGGAGGTCTAGAGAAAGTAGAGAAGCATGTAGAGAAAACACATGCTACAAATTCAAAACTAAAGATCATAGCGGGAGGTATACATAAATCACACCCTCCATGCGGAAAGAGTAGTAATAGACAAACAAAATCAAAAACACATGAAAGCTTCAAAAGACACTTTTCCGGTATACCAATAGAATTCTGGAGTTGCGGGGAAAACGGTCACATGGCACGCGACTGCACAAATGAACAAAGACAGTTATGACTAGGCCAAAATCAAATCAGATTTCCATGTAATGAAGTGGGAACCTGGCTGCCAAAATCAAAGAGAAATTAGCTTAAATATACAGGAGATATTTGTGTTAAAAGGATAAAGTAATATAAAGTAACACTTAAGTTAAAATTTGCAAAATAAATGGAAAGGAATTACAAATAGCTTCTAAAAGTAAAATAGAGAATAAATCTGACAAGTAATACGGGCAAAAAGGTGTTCTTAGTGCCTTCTATGTGTGTTCTTATATGTTGTGCGTCATGCTTTTGTGCTGGTGTGTGTGCGCGCAGAGGATCCTCATGAATGGGTGTGCGTATGAGTGCGAGTGAGAGGTGTGTTCTATGGAAGAAATCAGTCATGGAGAATGTTCTGGAGGCTGTTGAGCAATACTAGGGAAATCGAGAAGTGGATGATGGTGTGTTTAAGTTGGTTGGAGAAACTGAGATGAGAAAGGTGTGTGCAATAGAGAAAATAAGGCGTGTGTGGCAGAGAGTTACGAGAACGGTGGCTTGATAGGATGGGAATAAGAGACAGCAAATGTGTAGAAGACTGAAAGTTGTTGAAGGTGAACATGATGGGGGAGGGCAACAGCAAAGTTGGCCTGCCCTTTGAGAAGGTGAAACTGATAAGCGTGCCTGCGCTCGCGCGTTGTCGCGGGGCGGGGTTGTCCGCGTGGGCCTTTGCTATGCTCGTGTGGGCGGTGGGCCGGCATCATGGTTGTTGCAGGAAATGGCCAGCCTGTGACCAATCAACATTGATGCTGCGCCCCCCCCCCCTTCGCACGAGGGGTGCTGTGGCTGCAGGCGAAGCAGGGACAGTGTGATTTTCTCAGAGAGTGATGCCTAAGGAAGATGTGACAATATTTGCATGAAGGATAAAAGGCACTGATGAGAAAACAAAAGTATAACCAAAACGTCAAAACAGAGGATGACGTTTGCGCAGCGTTGTTTGTTTGTATTGTTTGTGAGCTGTGTCTCTGCTGTAAGTTTTTGTGTTGTCTGTGTGCTGTCAGTGTTATGTGTTAAAATTGGCTAATGTAGGTGCACAAAAGAATTTGCTAGATTGTAGTCTATATGATTTGCACCGCAAAACAAAAGCAATTTTGTGAAAATAAGAAGAAAGGAAAGGCAAGCAATTTTTTGTGGGCAGGAACTGGTCCACACTGCATTAATGCCTATCCCTGATGAAACCAAATTTGAGAGATGGAATGAACTTGCTTTCTGGAATTGGATGAAGCAAAATTATTAAATAACATTACAAAGCTAAATTTAGAAGAAATAGTCGATTGGTTGTGTCAAGACTACACAAGTTTTTACATTTGGGAATAAGAGAGTGATTGAGTTAGTTAAAGTTGAGAAACAACAACAATTGTCTATTATATTACTTTACTGGTGGTTATTTTGTTAGTTTTTATCTTTATCTTGATTGGTTTGACACCTGGGGGGAGGAAAGATTAGGATGTGGAACACGGGTTGAGACAACCAGTTACACACGCAAAGCATGTGTGCACTGGGACACTGAGAAGCATTTTGAAAGGTGTGTCAAAATTAAATGAAGATGAAATCATATGTAGTAATACAACGCTTTACTACATATGGATTCTCTAAATCGTACAATTGAGTAAAATAAAACATACTTTTTGACTTTTGTTCAAATTACTAAGATTCTTGTGATAAACGATGAGAAACTGATTGAAAAGAAACTACAAGAAACTACAACTAAGCTAGTTGTGGAAGCAGTCCAATTGCCACGACAAATAGCTATGTGCACGTGTGCGGGGCACGCACGAGACTGATAAGGTGTCAAGACGTAACAAGCTTGCAGACGGAACTGCATAGCTGTAGTGCAAAAGACCATTCAAATTTTATACACAGAAGAAGCAGATTGAATTACTGAAAATTTTTTAAGGTTGTGCAGCGTCAAAATCCATCGACTGAAATTCGATTATGGATGAAAAGAGGAGCAAGAGTGGAAAATGGTATCTATAAATGACCAGAAGACTGACCTATCCTACCAAAGAACCTATACCAATTGGCAGCAATATTGAGCCATAGTGCATGTCACATGGCTCAAGAGGAGGGATAATGGGGCAGTTCAGTCAGCTTTATACATCATGTGAATTTGATTCATATTCAAAACAGTTAAACAGTTATTAAAAAATTTTTTTTGAAGAGCTTGTTTAACATGTGCTTAACGCAATCCACAGGGTTATAATGCCTGGTCATAATAGATGCATTCTCAAAATTGATTGAATTGGCTTCAAAATAAACACTGAATGCCTTAACAGTGGCAAAAACGTTATGTAAAGAAATAGTTTGTCAACAACTGCTGTAGATGTTAAAGAATGGAATCAATATCTCGAAAACGAATGTGGATAGTTTGTTTACTGATTGTGAAATGTGCGACAGAGTGTTCTATATAATATCCGTTGAATGGAAGAATAAGAAAAGAAACCATTGCTTTTAGAGAATGTAGTCAACCAAAATTGTATATGTACCGACATGCCAAGATCTGGGAAAAAGCTGGAAAAAAACTAAAACATAATGTCTTTAAATTTGAGAGGCGACGATGATCTGACTGAAATTGATGCAATTAGAGTCCCCAGAGGAGTTCCTGATTAATAAGAATTAATTGACCAAATTGAAGCGGGATGGGAGTCCTCCATTTGCTACTGGTGGACGATGAACAAGAACGTTGACAGGATAAATTACATCCATTGCAACATGCGGAAATTGGGCAAACGGACACAAGCGGCACTTGAGGCAGTGCACGAACAGCTAGCCACGCCTTCCCTAATGTCAATCCAGAACCGCAATGCTCTTGTTATGTTGTTGTCTGGGAAAGGAAGGGTCTGCGCAATGTTCAGGGAACAATGCTGCACCTTCATCCAGAATGACACCGCCCCTGATGGGAGCCTGACGAAGATGATTGCAAACTTGCAATCCCTCAACACGAGGATGAAAGAGCACAACAAGTGGATGACTGCTTTTGGGAAGTATAAAGCCCTTGTGTCCTCAATTGCTGCTATACTCACCTTGTGTGGATGTTGTTGTATTCCATGTCTCCGTGCTCTGTTTAATCGTCTTATCACTACAGCAATCTCGCCCATGGACGACGAGATGGCCCGGGTATGCCTAATGTCTGAACGGCAGCATGTTGATGATAACGATGATGATGATGCAGTTTTTGCACTTGAGTTTACAGACTTTTTCCCAGATCTGTGTGTTTCCGAATGATAATATCGCAACATTTGTCCTTTTTTGGTGTAAACTTATTTGTGCTCATACTTGTGATCCGACAACCAAAAATCGAGAGAGGTGGTTGTTTTTGGTGATGTAAATATTGAGCAAATATGTGATAAACAGGAGGGAAATGTTGGAATAATTTAAGTAAAGCCTTGTCATTTATGAGTTTATGGCTTTCCTTTCATCTAGGTTCTTTCTCTTTAGTGACAGGGAAGTCTTTTGATCTCTGTCAGCCATATGTGTCCTTCCTGTCCTTATGTTATCTGTGTGTTTTTGTTCCTGTAAGAGGTAAACACAGTTTGAAGTGGTTGCGTACAAATTATCCCATATTTACTCAAGTCTTGTTCAAGTGTTTCGGTCAAGTCACTCATTGTTATTGACTGTTAATTTACTAAGTAGATAAAGTCTAGCCAAGGTTTAGTTGCATTGTTCCACAGGAAAAGCGGCAATTCAAGTTATCTGATCACACTCGAGAACGGCTCGGCCAACAACTGGAGAAGAACAGATGGACAAACTCTGCGGGGGTCACGGGCCGACAATGAAGTGCAATCTTCCCTCCCTTTAGTGTAGCAACGCCTCTGTAACCACGGCAACCAAAACATTAAATAGAGGAGCACGTGGAGGGAGAACTCAGAATTGATGGAGATTGTAACCGAGTTTCCACTCTCTATCGTTCTCCTCGCGAGAAAAGACTTAATATTCTGTCTCACTGGTGGTTTGTTTGCTGTTGCTCTTCTCTTAATAGTTATTCAGTCATTGAAATAAACCTGACACCAACCTAACCAGAGTGACGGGAGCGGCACAGTTCAGAAAAAGTGCTCAGCTCGTCGAGAAAATGCGATTTAAGCAATAAAATTAAAAATGCTTATAAAACATAAACCAAACGCTGTAGATGGTCATTTCTTCATGCGCAGTGATAAACTCGGCACTCTGAAGCACCCGAGAGCGCTTTTTTATATGCCAACCTAACCAGAGTGACGGGAGCGGCACCGTTCAGAAAAAGTGCTCAGCTCGTCGAGAAAATGCGATTTAAGCAATAAAATTAAAAATGCTTATAAAACATAAACCAAACGTTGTAGATGGTCATTTCTTAATGCGCAGTAATAAACTCGGCACTCTGAAGCACCCGAGAGCGCTTTTTTATATGCCAACCTAACCAGAGTGACGGGAGCGGCACCGTTCAGAAAAAGTGCTCAGCTCGTCGAGAAAATGCGACTTAAGCAATAAAATTAAAAATGCTTATAAAACATAAACCAAACGTTGTAGATGGTCATTTCTTAATGCGCAGTAATAAACTCGGCACTCTGAAGCACCCGATAGCGCTTTTTTATATGCCAACCTAACCAGAGTGACGGGAGCGGCACCGTTCAGAAAAAGTGCTCAGCTCGTCGTGAAAATGCGATTTAAGCAATAAAATTAAAAATGCTTATAAAACATAAACCAAACGTTGTAGATGGTCATTTCTTAATGCGCAGTGATAAACTCGGCACTCTGAAGCACCCGAGAGCGCTTTTTTATATGCCAACCTAACCAGAGTGACGGGAGCGGCACCGTTCAGAAAAAGTGCTCAGCTCGTCGAGAAAATGCGATTTAAGCAATAAAATTAAAAATGCTTATAAAACATAAACCAAACGTTGTAGATGGTCATTTCTTAATGCGCAGTAATAAACTCGGCACTCTGAAGCACCCGAGAGCGCTTTTTTATATGCCCACCTAACCAGAGTGACGGGAGCGGCACCGTTCAGAAAAAGTGCTCAGCTCGTCGAGAAAATGCGATTTAAGCAATAAAATTAAAAATGCTTATAAAACATAAACCAAACGTTGTAGATGGTCATTTCTTAATGCGCAGTAATAAACTCGGCACTCTGAAGCACCCGAGAGCGCTTTTTTATATGCCAACCTAACCAGAGTGACGGGAGTGGCACCATTCAGAAAAAGTGCTCAGCTCGTCGAGAAAATGCGATTTAAGCAATAAAATTAAAAATGCTCATAAAACATAAACCAAACGCTGTAGATGGTAATTTCTTCATGCGCAGTGATAAACTCGGCACTCTGAAGCACCCGAGAGCGCTTTTTTATATGCCAACCTAACCAGAGTGACGGGAGCGGCACCGTTCAGAAAAAGTGCTCAGCTCGTCGAGAAAATGTGATTTAAGCAATAAAATTAAAAATGCTTATAAAACATAAACCAAACGTTATAGATGGTCATTTCTTAATGCGCAGTAATAAACTCGGCACTCTGAAGCACCCGAGAGCGCTTTATTATATGCCAACCTAACCAGAGTGACGGGAGCGGCACCGTTCAGAAAAAGTGCTCAGCTCGTCGAGAAAATGCGATTTAAGCAATAAAATTAAAAATGCTTATAAAACATAAACCAAACGTTGTAAATGGTCATTTCTTAATGCGCTGTAATAAACTCGGCACTCTGAAGCACCCGAGAGCGCTTTTTTATATGCCAACCTAACCAGAGTGACGGGAGCGGCACCGTTCAGAAAAAGTGCTCAGCTCGTCGAGAAAATACGATTTAAGCAATAAAATTAAAAATGCTTATAAAACATAAACCAAACGTTGTAGATGGTCATTTCTTAATGCGCAGTAATAAACTCGGCACTCTGAAGCACCCGAGAGCGCTTTATTATATGCCAACCTAACCAGAGTGACGGGAGCGGCACAATTCAGAAAAAGTGCTCAGCTCGTCGAGAAAATGCGATTTAAGCAATAAAATTAAAAATGCTTAAAAACATAAACCAAACGCTGTAGATGGTAATTTCTTCATGCGCAGTGATAAACTCGGCACTCTGAAGCACCCAAGAGCGCTTTTTTATATGCCAACCTAACCAGAGTGACGGGAGCGGCACCGTTCAGAAAAAGTGCTCAGCTCGTCGAGAAAATGCGATTTAAGCAATAAAATTAAAAATGCTTATAAAACATAAACCAAACGTTGTAGATGGTCATTTCTTAATGCGCAGTAATAAACTCGGCACTCTGAAGCACCCGAGAGCGCTTTTTTATATGCCAACCTAACCAGAGTGACGGGAGCGGCACCGTTCAGAAAAAGTGCTCAGCTCGTCGAGAAAATACGATTTAAGCAATAAAATTAAAAATGCTTAAAAACATAAACCAAACGCTGTAGATGGTAATTTCTTCATGCGCAGTGATAAACTCGGCACTCTGAAGCACCCAAGAGCGCTTTTTTATATGCCAACCTAACCAGAGTGACGGGAGCGGCACCGTTCAGAAAAAGTGCTCAGCTCGTCGAGAAAATGCGATTTAAGCAATAAAATTAAAAATGCTTATAAAACATAAACCAAACGTTGTAGATGGTCATTTCTTAATGCGCAGTAATAAACTCGGCACTCTGAAGCACCCGAGAGCGCTTTATTATATGCCAACCTAACCAGAGTGACGGGAGCGGCACAATTCAGAAAAAGTGCTCAGCTCGTCGAGAAAATGCGATTTAAGCAATTAAATTAAAAATGCTTATAAAACATAAACCAAACGTTGTAGATGGTCATTTCTTAATGCGCAATAATAAACTCAGCACTCTGAAGCACCCGAGAGCGCTTTTTTATATGCCAACCTAACCAGAGTGACGGGAGTGGCACCATTCAGAAAAAGTGCTCAGCTCGTCGAGAAAATGCGATTTAAGCAATTAAATTAAAAATGCTTATAAAACATAAACCAAACGTTGTAGATGGTCATTTCTTAATGCGCAATAATAAACTCAGCACTCTGAAGCACCCGAGAGCGCTTTTTTATATGCCAACCTAACCAGAGTGACGGGAGTGGCACCATTCAGAAAAAGTGCTCAGCTCGTCGAGAAAATGCGATTTAAGCAACAAAATTAAAAATGCTCATAAAACATAAACCAAACGCTGTAGATGGTAATTTCTTCATGCGCAGTGATAAACTCGGCACTCTGAAGCACCCGAGAGCGCTTTTTTATATGCCAACCTAACCAAAGTGACGGGAGCGGCACCGTTCAGAAAAAGTGCTCAGCTCGTCGAGAAAATGCGATTTAAGCAATAAAATTAAAAATGCTTATAAAACATAAACCAAACGCTGTAGATGGTAATTTCTTCATGCGCAGTGATAAACTCGGCACTCTGAAGCACCCGAGAGCGCTTTTTTATATGCCAACCTAACCAGAGTGACGGGAGCGGCACCGTTCAGAAAAAGTGCTCAGCTCGTCGAGAAAATGCGATTTAAGCAATAAAATTAAAAATGCTTATAAAACATAAACCAAACGTTGTAAATGGTCATTTCTTAATGCGCTGTAATAAACTCGGCACTCTGAAGCACCCGAGAGCGCTTTTTTATATGCCAACCTAACCAGAGTGACGGGAGCGGCACCGTTCAGAAAAAGTGCTCAGCTCGTCGAGAAAATACGATTTAAGCAATAAAATTAAAAATGCTTATAAAACATAAACCAAACGTTGTAGATGGTCATTTCTTAATGCGCAGTAATAAACTCGGCACTCTGAAGCACCCGAGAGCGCTTTATTATATGCCAACCTAACCAGAGTGACGGGAGCGGCACAATTCAGAAAAAGTGCTCAGCTCGTCGAGAAAATGCGATTTAAGCAATAAAATTAAAAATGCTTATAAAACATAAACCAAACGTTGTAGATGGTCATTTCTTAATGCGCGGTGATAAACTCGGCACTCTGAAGCACCCGAGAGCGCTTTTTTATATGCCAACCTAACCAGAGTGACGGGAGCGGCACCGTTCAGAAAAAGTGCTCAGCTCGTCGAGAAAATGCGATTTAAGCAATAAAATTAAAAATGCTTATAAAACATAAAACAAACGTTGTAGGTGGTCATTTCTTCATGCGCAGTGATAAACTCGGCCCTCTGAAGCACCCGAGAGCGCTTTTTTCTATGCCAACGTAACCAGAGCGACGGGAGCGGCACCATTCAGAAAAAGTGCTCAGCTCGTCGAGAAAATGCGATTTAAGCAATAAAATTAAAAATGCTTATAAAACATAAACCAAACGTTGTGGGTGGTCATTTCTTAATGCGCAGTGATAAACTCGGCACTCTGAAGCACCCGAGAGCGCTTTTTTATATGCCAACCTAACCAGAGTGACGGGAGCGGCACCATTCAGAAAAAGTGCTCAGCTCGTCGAGAAAATGCGATTCAAGCAATAAAATGAAAAATGCTTATAAAACATAAACCAAACTTTGTGGGTGGTCATTTCTTCATGCGCAGTGATAAACTCGGCGCTCTGAAGCACCCAAGAGCGCTTTTTTCTATGCCAACGTAACCAGAGTGACGGGAGCGGCACCATTCAGAAAAAGTGCTCAGCTCGTCGAGAAAATGCGATTTAAGCAATAAAATTAAAAAAGCTAATAAAACATGAACCACACGTTGTAGGCAGAGGCGGGGCGAGCCGGGGCGGCGCCCCGGTTGAAAAAAAATCGAGCTTTTTCTATTCTTCATTTCCATGCCGTTTTTTTTCTTTCGGTCTCGCGCGAATGAGCTCCAGCTGGAAGTCCTCAAAAAGCTCCATAACCTGTTAAAAATGCTTAGCCGCGGCCCTGGAAGCCCAATCGGGCGTAAAAAGTTAGGCGGAGCGGCCCTGGAGCTCCAGCCGGAAGTCCGCAAAAAGCTCCATAATCTGTTAAAAATGCTTAGCCGCGGCCCTGGAAGCCCAATCGGGCGTAAAAAGTTAGGCGGAACGGCCCTGGAGCTCCACAAGGAAGTCCTCAAAAAGCTCCATAATCTGTTAAAAATGCTTAGCCGGGTCCCTGGAAGCCCAATCGGGCGTAAAAGGTTAGGCGGAACGGCCCTGGAGCTCCACCTGGAGGTCCGCAAAAACCTCCATAATCGGTTAAAAATGCTTAGCCGCGTCCCTGGAAGCCAAATCGGGCGTGAAAAGTTAGGCGGAACGGCTCTGGAGCTCCACCTGGAAGTCCTCAAAAAGCTCCATAACCTGTTAGAAATGCTTAGCCGCGGCCCTGGAAGCCCAATCGGGCGTAAAAAGTTAGGCGGAGCGGCCCTGGAGCTCCAGCCGGAAGTCCGCAAAAAGCTCCGTCATCTGTTAAAAATGCTTAGCCGCGGCCCTGGAAGCCCAATCGGGCGTAAAAAGTTAGGCGGAACGGCCCTGGAGCTCCACATGGAAGTCCTCAAAAAGCTCCATAATCTGTTAAAAATGCTTAGCCGGGTCCCTGGAAGCCCAATCGGGCGTAAAAGGTTAGGCGGAACGGCCCTGGAGCTCCACCTGGAGGTCCGCAAAAACCTCCATAATCGGTTAAAAATGCTTAGCCGGGTCCCTGGAAGCCCAATCGGGCGTAAAAGGTTAGGCGGAACGGCCCTGGAGCTCCACCTGGAGGTCCGCAAAAACCTCCATAATCAGTTAAAAATGCTTAACCGCGGCCCTGGAAGCCCAATCGGGCGTAAAAGGTTAGGCGGAACGGCCCTGGAGCTCCACATGGAAGTCCTCAAAAAGCTCCATAATCTGTTAAAAATGCTTAGCCGGGTCCCTGGAAGCCCAATCGGGCGTAAAAGGTTAGGCGGAACGGCCCTGGAGCTCCAGCCGGAAGTCCGCAAAAAGCTCCATAATCTGTTAAAAATGTTTAGCCGTGGCCCTGGAAGCCCAATCGGGCGTAAAAAGTTAGGCGGAACGGCCCTGGAGCTCCACATGGAAGTCCTCAAAAAGCTCCATAATCTGTTAAAAATGCTTTGCCGGGTCCCTGGAAGCCCAATCGGGCGTAAAAGGTTAGGCGGAACGGCCCTGGAGCTCCACCTGGAGGTCCGCAAAAACCTCCATAATCGGTTAAAAATGCTTAGCCGCGTCCCTGGAAACCAAATCGGGCGTGAAAAGTTAGGCGGAACGGCTCTGGAGGTCCACCTGGAAGTCCTCAAAAAGCTCCATAACCTGTTAAAAATGCTTAGCCGCGGCCCTGGAAGCCCAATCGGGCGTAAAAAGTTAGGCGGAGCGGCCCTGGAGCTCGAGCCGGAAGTCCGCAAAAAGCTCCATAATCTGTTAAAAATGCTTAGCCGCGGCCCTGGAAGCCCAAACGGGCGTAAAAAGTTAGGCTGAACGGCCCTGGAGCTCCACATGGAAGTCCTCAAAAAGCTCCATAATCTGTTGAAAATGCTTAGCCGCGGCCCTGGAAGCCTAATCGGGCGTAAAAAATTAGGCGGAACGGCCCCCCGAGGACCGGCCGGAGCTCCGCTGGAAGACCAGCGGGCCGTCGAAAATGCTTAGCCGAGGCTCTGGAAGCCTCGCCGGGCATCGCTCGCGGCAGCCGGGGTAGCTCTTAGGTACCAGGGGCAAGCGCTCAGGTACCAGGGGTAAGCTCTGATGCAGTACCAGCTTTGGTCTGTTGGTGCGCCAGAGTACGATGAGTTGGTCCCCCTAGTTACTGTACTCATCCCCTTTACCCCCTAATCGCAAAATATAGTCGGCACGTTTCAGCAGAAGGCTTTTTTTTTCTTTTTGAAAATTTTTCTAAGTGCCAGCAGATGCTGAAACACGAACTGTCCGAGCTACGACGGTTCCCCGGTCGGACAGCGACGGTGAAAAAGCGGTCCTGGAGGTCCAATCAAATTTTGCGAATATTTTCTAAGTGTCACCGAGGGCTGACACGCAATCTATCCGAGGCGCGCTGGTTCCCCGGTCGGCCCCGAATGGCGAAAACTCGGCCTCTCCACCACGGAAGTCGGTGAGAATCTCAGAATATTTTCTAAGTGCGAGCGTGGGCTGCCGCACAAGCTGTCCGAATTGCGACGGTTCCCCTGTCGGATCCGAATCGCGATAATTCGGCCTCTCTCCCTGGAGCTCACGCCAACTCTGGCGAATATTTCCTAAGTGCCAACGGCTCTTGTGCGGTCAAGTGTCCGCTCCGCGCTGGTTCCCGCTGTCGGCCACAAAGAGCGAAAAATCAGCCTCTCCTCCTGGAGCTCGTGCCGACTCTGGCGAATATTTCCTAAGTGCCAACGGCTCTTGCGCGGTCAAGTGTCCGCTCCGCGCTGGTTCCCGGTGTCGGCCACAAAGAGCGAAAAATCAGCCTCTCCTCCTGGAAGTCGCACCGACTCAGGCGAAAAAATTCTAAGTGCCAACGGCTCTTGCGCCGTCAAGTGTCCGCTCCGCGCTGGTTCCCGCGGTCAGCCACAAATAGCAGAAAATCAGCCTCTTCCCCTGGAGCTCGCGCCAACTTTGGCGAAAAATTTCCAAGTGCCAACGGCTCTTGCGCCGTAAAGTGTCCGCTTTGGCTGGTTCCCGCGGTTGGCCACAAATAGCAGAAAATCAGCCTCTTCCCCTGGAGCTCGCGCCAACTTTGGCGAAAGATTTCTAAGTGCCAACGGCTCTTGCGCCGTAAAGTGTCCGCTTTGGCTGGTTCCTGCGGTCGGCCACAAATAGCAGAAAATCAGCCTCTTCCCCCTGGAACTCTCGCCAACTTTGGCGAAAAATTTCTAAGTGCCAACGGCTCTTGCGCCGTAAAGTGTCCGCTCAGCGCTGGTTCCGCGGTCGGCCGCAAATAGCGAAAAATCAGCCTCTCGCCCTGGAGCTCCCTCCAAAATTTGGCAAAAATTTTCAAAGTCCCTTCAGGTACCAGGGGTTGGGGTACCAGGGGTAGGTGCAGTACCAGCTTTGGTCTGTTGGTGCGCCAGAGTACGATGGGTTGGTCCCCCTAGTCACTGTACTCATTACCTTTACCCCCAAATCGCAAAATATAGTCAGAACGAGTGTGGGGAACACAACATTCTGCCCCAAGAACCAGGCGGCTGGTGTCTCTAGCGTTGTGTTCCCCCCCAAAAAGTGTTCACCTGCTCGGACAGCGAACCTAGGAGCTACGGCAAAGCACTCTGGAAGTGCAAGAGCGAAAATTTTTCTAAGTACAAAAACTCTCGAAAATTTTCAAAGTGCCACATTGCTCGAAAATTTTCAAAGTGCCACATTGCTCGAAAACTTTCAACGTGCTACATGTTTTCCATCCAAGGAAGGAATAGTGGAGGACCGGCCGCCTCCTTAAACACAGGCCGGCGGAACGACGGGGAGGACCGGCCGCCTCCTCAAATACAGGCCGGTGGGAACGACTGGCAGAACCGCGTGACGGCCGCCTGCTCCCGGCGTCCGCACGTGAACAAACACCCCTGTCAGGGTTTTCCAAACTATCTTGATCTATGATTATGTTGGAATGTATATAACCGGTAATAAATAACTTAGGTAGATTAGTTTTATGCTTACGTTGGTATGTAACCGGTAATAAACCACCTAACTCTGTCCCATCCTAAACAATGTCGTAAAACATCCCCTGCTCTGTTTACCTAGATGTCAAGAGCTTTAACTTGTTTATTCAGTCTACTGTCACCCCCACCCTTTTCCTCTTAATAAAGATGCTCTTGTGGGAAGGGAGAGTCAGACTTCATTCGACCATCGCTGTGACAACAGCGACGAGTGAACTCTCCACCTGCAGGTGCCCAAAACAACTAACTTGTCTCCGAGTGGTTCTTGCAAAATAAGTTAGAGTGAGCACCACCCTAACATTTTGGTGCCGAAACCCGGGATCCCTCATACCCGCCATCTGGCTGACGGAGGACGACACGCTGTACACCGTCGACGGGCCAGCGTCCATTTAGCCGGACCTGGTAAAGAAAGACCTAGGAAGGAAATTCTTCGCTGGGCCAGCATCTTAGGTCTGCCTTCGTCTGACAGATGTGGATTGACGGGATCCGGCTGAACAGCGAACCAAGGAGACAAGTAAGTTAAAGCCCTAAAGTTGTGGGATTGTGTTGTTGTGAAACGCGTAAAAGTGCACAGGAATAAAAATAGGCAAGACAGAAGATAAGAAGTCTTGTGGAAGGAGGGGGTGTTGTAGAGTCCCCCTCTGGATGAAGTGGCTCTTCTGGAGCAGTGGTTTTCAAAATATCTTTGTCAAATCTCACGTACCTCCGTGTACCCTGATTTGACAACCGCTGTTCTAAGGGGACAACTTCGCGTTGGCAGGGCTGGGTAACTGGACGGTTGTCTTTAGTTCCCAGGGAAGGAAGGGGTGTTGTAGAGTCCCCCATCCGGATGAAGCAGCTCTTTTATTTTTAAAAGAGGACTTCGCGTAGGCAGGGATAAGAAATTTGTGTGGTTGAGAAAGTGTGACTGGTAGGATAAATTGACTAAATAGCAGTTCTAGCATTGATCCACGAAAATAATACAGGCTAGTAATTGTTCAAAGGACAATTTAAACTTGCATTGAGGATCCTCAAAGAAAAAGAATAAATTTTTAAGAGAAAAAATTGTATAAACCTAAAATACCAAATTAAGATGGGAAATAAAAACTGTAAATCCCTAGCTCTTGACGGAGATGAGAAGTACATGGCGAGTAAATTTGTTAATTGTATGCAATACATGCCGAAGTGGAAGAAAAAGTATGGAGTAGAAGGGAAGTTGAAAGTTGAAGTGTGGAAGATAGTGGTTGATGTCTTGGAGGAGAGCGTGAATAGGAAGTCAGAGGGACTGAAAAAGAAAAGAAAAGAGAAAGAATTGAGTGCGCAAAACTTGTATCCAAGCTTAACAGACCTGCGCCCTCCCCCATATAACAGCAAAAAAGGTCAGGGTCAAATGATTAGAAGCCCTGTACAAACAAGAAGTTTAACCACTGCTGCTAGATTTTCCCTAAATTTAGACAATGTTGATGTGTGCCCAATGATCCAAGTGCCAAACCCTATTGTAGGGGAAGGCCAACCTCCACATACATATGTTTTTCGGCCATGGACTTTGGAAGAGGCAACGAAAGCAGTTGAAGGGGTTACCCCTGTTGCTGAAGACCCAGAAAAATGGGCAGAAGACATGGCTGGCATCATACATTCCTATAGACTGAATGGACATGAGGCAGGAGAAGCTGCAATGTCTTCCTTGGGAAAAGACTGGGCAAAGGTTAGAGGAAATTACACAGGTAGAAATAATCAAGGGCCTTTTCCCTATCCCGTTGAGGGAAATCGATTGGGAGGGGAGTATGCAGCACAATGGAATGATCTTGTGCAAAGAGTGCGAACAATATTTCAAAGACGAGCGAATTATGGTCATTTGGCAGGAATAAAACAGAAGCCTGGGGAAGATACTGATGATTTTCGCTTGAGATTTGAAAAAGAGTTCAGGGTGCATAGTGGCATCCCATTCAATGATGCAGCTGAGAGTGCTTATCAGCAACAGCTTAAAAATGCGCTCCTTACTAATTTCCGCCCTGAAATAGGCAACTGGGTGAGGAAACATTTGGTGGAAGTAGATATTGCAAGTGTGACAACAACTATGCAATGGGCCAGACATGCTGAAAAAGTGATAAAAAAAGGCAAAAGTTCTGATGTATTTCATCTAGACGTTAATGACCTAGATGAAGATACAACAGTCTTCTTCCAAGGGTCCCAGAGGGGCAGAGGAGGTAGAGGCCAACAAGGTCGAAGGCCACCATACAATTCAAAACCCCTACAAGATTCTGACAACTGTTGGAACTGTGGGAAACGTGGACACTGGTCAAAAGAGTGTTTTAGAAAAAAACAAAACCAATCAAGGGGTGGAGGAAGGGGCAGAGGGAAAGCCAAATTCTCAGCATGACTAGATTGCCCCCCTATGACCTCTTGTGCTCCTACAGAGGAAGAAATAGTAGATGTCCATACAGCATGGGACATTCTGAGTGCATTTAAAGAAAAACCATACGTTACCTTAAACATTGGAGGAAGCGAAGTTGAGTTTTTGTGTGATACCGGAGCTTGTAAAACCGTAATAAAAACTAAAGTCCCTAATCTGAAGGCCTCCCAAAATACAATTTGGGTGAAATCTGCTGATGGGCAGGTACACAAGGAGAGTATCTCCAATCCAGTTGTAGTGAGAGATGATGAAACAGGAGTCATAGCTTCAGTCTCGATTGTTCTATCCCCAAAATGTCCCATAAACCTGCTGGGACGAGATCTGATGACTCGGTTGGGAATTGCAATAATTCCAGTAAAGGATGGCATGCGAGCATGTAGAGTGAGAGATGTAGGCTCATATGCTGCACAAGCAGGTGAACAGATTTCCTGCTCCTATGACATCACTCCCGAACGGAATCCCAAGCTACCAAGCAGATTGCTGAGTGAAGCTCGAAAACAATTGTCCCGACCTGAATCAGAAATGACTTGTAATCAATTACATGTCACCATGAATATCCTCACTGATCCACATGATGACTATATTGAAAGTTTTCTCAGTGACACAGAAGTAACTTTAACAATCACTGCTCTGTACACAGATCGCGGGTCATTTGCAGCTGCTGCTGTGCTCCTGCCCGCTCCTCAGAAAGACAAATACAAGTTGTCAGCTGTACCCCACATTTCATTGTTCAAACCTCACAGTATAACATGGGCAGATGTGGGTTGCCGAATTAAACTTGCTAGATCTGTCACTGATTATGAGGACAAAGGTGATGGGTGGAGCTACAGTACCAGTTGTGACATGTGGAAGCAAACAGTGTGTGAAGTAGCTGTTGGTAGGGCATGCGCTTGTGCACTAACCTGACTAGTTGACATTTGTTTGAGTGAAAAGGAGGAGGAGGAATTGGCTGGGCTTCCTGAAAAACTGTGGACAAAGGGGCCATCTGATGTGGGACTTTTAACATCCATTCCACCGGTACAGATCAAACCAAGATCAGAGTGGCGTCCAAGAGTTAAGCAATATCCTTTAAAACAGGAGGCAATAAACGGGATTGCCCCTGTTATAAATGATCTTTTGACAGGAGGAATCATTAGGAAGTGCTCGGATTCTCCTTGCAACACTCCTATTTTTCCAGTCCAAAAGGCCAATAAAATTGATT
The DNA here is from genome assembly GCF_033458585.1 of Syngnathus typhle. Lineage (NCBI taxonomy): Eukaryota > Metazoa > Chordata > Actinopteri > Syngnathiformes > Syngnathidae > Syngnathus > Syngnathus typhle. The sequence continues at coordinate 8,836,919 of NC_083759.1, read as the reverse complement.
GGCGAATGATACAAGATTTACGAGCAGTGAATGATGCAGTGCAGACAAGAGCACCTAATGTGCCTGACCCACACACACTTCTGAACACTTTGAAACCTAACCAGAAGTTTTTCACAGTAATTGATCTTAGCAATGCATTTTTCTCAGTGCCAATTCACCCAGACTCACAGTTTTGGTTTGCGTTTACCTTTAAAGGACAAAGCTATACGTACACCAGATTGCCACAGGGATTTGCTGATAGTCCAACTATTTTCATTCAAGCTATCATGGCCTGTCTGGCTGATTTTCAGATGTTAAACAAAAGCCAACTTCTAGTTTATGTAGATGATCTCCTGATAGCCTCTGAAACTGAAGCTGCTTGCAAGGAAGACTCCTTAGCATTGTTACGCTTTCTCTGCAAAACAGGGAATAAAGTGAGCAAGAACAAGCTACAATGGGTCAGACAGGAAGTGAACTATTTAGGTCACACTTTGTCAGCTTCTGGAAGACAGATACAGAGAACCAGAAAGCAGATCATTGCAGATGCACCGAAACCTGAAACAAAAAAACAAATGATGTCATTTTTGGGACTCTGCAATTACTGTAGAGCATGGATCCCACATTATGCGGAAAAGACACAACCGCTGCTGAACATTGTGCATGGAGTCCCCATGGCAATGACAGAAAAAATAATGTGGACACCAGTAGCAGATGATGCTTTTGTGGTGCTGAAACAGGCTCTGATAGAAACTACAACTCTTATCTTGCCAGACTACAATAAAACCTTTGTGCAAACAGCAGACTGCAGGAATGGTTTTATGACCTCAGTGTTGCTGCAGAGTCATGGCAGCAAACTAAGACCAATTGCATTTTATTCCAAAAAATTGGATCCAGTGGCTCAATCTTTGCCAGACTGTGTCCAAGCAGTGTGCGCGGAAGCGCTTGCAGTGAGACAGGCTGCAGATGTGGTGCTTTTTCACAAAATGGAGCTGCTAGTTCCACATGCTGTAGATGTGTTGCTACTACAAAGTAAAATGAACTTTTTGTCGCCAGCCAGACACCTGTCTTACACTGTTACACTTCTGTCACAACCACACATTGTGATAAAGAGGTGCACAGTCCTTAACCCAGCAACGTTGATCCCGTTGCCAGGGGATGGTACCCCACATAACTGTTTGGATGCCACAGAACATCTACAGCTGCCCAGAGAAGATTTACGTGACACGCCACTTGACAAAGGGGAAAAGTGGTTTGTGGATGGATCATGTTCAAAGGATCCTAGAGGGAACAATCAAAGTGGCTATGCAATTGTGAGATTGCCCAACCAGATTGTTGAAGCAGAGAAGCTTCCATACAACAGGTCAGCGCAGGCTGCTGAGCTAATTGCGCTAACAAGAGCTTGTCAATTAGCGGAAGATAAGGAAGTCACTGTATACACAGACAGTCAGTATGCGTTTTCTACTCTGTTCTATTTTGCGAAACAATGGGAGCGCAGAGGGATGACAACATCGACCGGTAAGCCGGTTACCCATGCCTCCTTGTTAAAAGACTTGTTGCAGGCCATTCATTTGCCTGCTAAACTAGCTGTGTGTAAATGTGCTGCTCACACCACTGGCACAGATGAAGTCTCAAATGGAAACAGATTAGCAGACAAAATTGCTAAAGAAGCAGCAGCAGGGAAACATGGTCATGAATTCTTTTTAATAGATTCAGAGGACACGCAACTCATAGATAAAACTATACTGACAGATATGCAGGGCAATGCTCCAATGGTGGAAAAACGAATGTGGACGACAAAAGGTGCAATGATGGATACAGATAATATCCACCGCATCAATGACAAACCTGTTTTACCAAAGTCACTTTTTAAGGCAGCAGCAATTGCGACACATGGGCCTTGCCATGTGTCGACAGGAGGGATGAAGTCTATCATACATCAACAATTCACTACCTTTGGTTTAGATGCTTACTTAAAAAAATTTTGTAAAGCATGTCCTGTTTGTGTGAAACATAATCCACAAGGAAATATGAGACCTAAGAGAGGCTCATTTCCAAAACCGTTTTACCCATTTCAAATCATGCACATGGATTTTATTGAGCTCACACAAAGTGGACCTCACAAATACTGCTTAGTGATGATTGATGCATTTTCCAAATGGGTGGAAATAGTTCCATCTAAACGAGCAGATGCCTTAACAGTGGCAAAAGCCATCTGCAAAGCCATCATACCGACTCATGGCATCCCCCAAACCATTTACAGTGACAATGGTCCACACTTTGTGAACCAAGTTGTACAGAACATGGCTGTACACCTTGGGATAACATTAAAAAACCACTGCGCTTGGCATCCTGCGAGCGCTGGCCTGGTTGAACGAGCAAACTCCACTATCAAAAGCAGGTTGAAAAAATGCATGGAAACAACAGGCAGATCTTGGCCAGAGTGCCTAGACTTAGTGAAGCTCTATATGAGAATTACTCCCACTTCAGAAGGGCTAACACCTTTTGAAATCATCCATGGGAGACCATATAGACTACCTGTGTTCCCTGCAGATTTGCAAAAAGCAGATGAAGAACAGTCCTTGGCAGACTATATGATAAGGACGCTCAAACTGAAAGATGTGTCAAATGCAAATTTACTGCCGCCTGATCTTTCCTCCTCACAGGTCGACAACCCCATCAATCCAGGAGACTGGGTCTACATCAAGATCATTAAAAGAAAGAACTGGCTCAGCCCACGGTGGGAGGGACCATTCCAAGTCTTGCTGACTACCCCCACCGCAGTGAAGATTGCTGAACGGCCCAGCTGGATTCACCTCAGCCACTGCAAGTTGCAGAGAGTGCTGGACCCCTAATTCGGAGTGGTAGGGAAGACTAACTTCAAAGTAGTCCTATCGTTTAGGGTGGGACGTCTCAATGTTGGTGAAGAAAACAACGATCCCCACTCCGCTAGGCGAGGGGATGTCCCGGTGTCTCTGCCATCCTAGTAGCAACGGGGTTCCATATGCCAGATGGATCCTCTGCTGCGTTGTGGTTGGAGCGTGCTATGGTCTATGGACTCATTTGAACAGACCAAGTGACAATGTTGACCGTGGAAAACGATGGTCACACGATGAGAACTTTGAGGACTGGTAATGGGACCCCAAAAACCCATACGAAACCAACACGTGGTACCGGTACGTTAAGTTCACTGTGAGAGCCCACACACAGGAGGGATGTTATGTGTGTTCAAAACTCCCCCCTTCCTCCACGCAAGTTCACTTGGAGGCCAGAGCAATGAATGTCACTGAAGCAAAATGTATGGCATCCATTGGAGGAGTTGGATATCAACACCCTGCCGTCAAAGTGAGTGATGACGACCCTTTCCGCCCTGGACTTGTGGAAGGCACCTGTGATAAGCTTTTCTGGACAAATCTCAATGAGACTGTTAAAGGAAGAACATTACCGCAGGTGGCCTACACAGAGCGGCGACCTGGTGTGAACTATACGTGTTACATCCAAGGAAGTAAGACCCACAAATGCATTGACAGTGACTGCTCTCCAGGAGGAAACTGGATGGGAGCTTTGGACATCGCCGCTGAGTGTCAAGATAGGAGAGCCATTTCAGTTGGGGAGGGCTCTCCGACTAACATGTCTGCACCATCAAACGGAACATACTTCATACAGAATGGCTGGTGGCTTTGTGGTCACAAGGTTTATCCAATGCTGCCCGCCAACTGGACAGGAGTGTGTGCACCAGTGTGGGTGACAGACCACACCTACAGGATACGACATCGACAGCTGACGACAGCAAGCAACTCTTCTGGACGTCAACGCAGAGCGGTTGCAACCTTTGACCCTCATGACCCCATCTGGGGTGCGAATGTTCCAGACGACCATAAAGTATGGTCCGTTGGAGACAAAGTTGTTCATGCGCTTTTTCCCTGGGTCGGAATTGGAAAACAATCACTCTTCATCGAGACACTGAACTATTGTTTTCAATCCTTTGCGAATCTCTCACTTCAAGTCAATGATGGACAAAATAGAGAGATTCAGGCTATTAGGCTGATGGTCTTGCAAAACAGGATGGTTCTGGACTTGTTGACGGCAGCACAAGGTGGTGTGTGCCACATCATTGGGACTTCCTGTTGCACATACATTCCTGGAGAAAATGACACACACATCTACGACGCCATGGCTTCACTGAAGAACTTACAGCAGGCCATGTCGAATGACAAAGTTCCACAACAGTGGGGTTTTTTTCATGGCTATTCTCTGGCAACTGGTGGCAACTGCTTTTGAAACTAGTGTCTCCTGTGCTTGTTGTGCTGGTGTTGTTGTGCTTGTTTACGACCTGTGTATCCCATGTTTGAAGTCTGCTGTGACGAGGGTTGTCTCTTCTACCGTAGCACACGTAAATATACAACTTCTTAGTCGTGACGGATGTGATGACCATGATGAAACGCGGATTGCGTAGGCGCTATTATACTGAGCGTGTTTTACAGAAACTTGATGATTTGACCATCGAGAATGCTTCGCAAGTGATGGATACAATGATGTACTGTTTCTGTGTTTTTCTTTTTATTTTTTTATTGATAGCATTCTGGTCGCCTAAGGCAGAGGGACCGTGTGAGACTTTTCCTGCGTATTAACATCGGCCAGCAGGTTTTTAGATCACACAATAGGTTTGGATTGGAGTATTGAGGAAAAACCTCATCTCCGCTGGAAGTTATTGCTATCATTGTTTGTTGTTTTTGTCATGTTTTACCCTAAGCGTTCCCCAACCCGTCCGCTGTCATCTCAGGTTTTTTATTGATCCTTTTTATTGTTGTTTTTCTTATTTTTACTATTCTTCTTTATATTTTCTTACTTGTGTTTGATTGATTGGGTTCACATAATCATATGATAAAACAGGAGGGATATGTCAGGGTTTTCCAAACTATCTTGATCTATGATTATGTTGGAATGTATATAACCGGTAATAAATAACTTAGGTAGATTAGTTTTATGCTTACGTTGGTATGTAACCGGTAATAAACCACCTAACTCTGTCCCATCCTAAACAATGTCATAAAACATCCCCTGCTCTGTTTACCTAGATGTCAAGAGCTTTAACTTGTTTATTCAGTCTACTGTCACCCCCACCCTTTTCCTCTTAATAAAGATGCTCTTGTGGGAAGGGAGAGTCAGACTTCATTCGACCATCGCTGTGACAACAGCGACGAGTGAACTCTCCACCTGCAGGTGCCCAAAACAACTAACTTGTCTCCGAGTGGTTCTTGCAAAATAAGTTAGAGTGAGCACCACCCTAACAACCCCCCTCCCGGGGACGGCCGTCTGCTCCCGGCCGCCGTCCTTCACCCCCTCACCTTCCGGACCCCCGTCTGCTCCCGGCGGGCCTCCGAGTACCCCCCCCCCCCTTCTCCCGAACTGACCGACAGGCAATGAGACCCGCCTTGGTAGGGCCCCCACCGGCCCCGGCTCCCGCCGGCGTTGGGTGGACGGTTCCCCCTACTTGCGGGTCGCTCTCCGTGGAGGACCGGCCGCCTCACTAAATATAGGCCGGGCGAAAATCAACGAATGTTATCCATCCAAGGAAGGAGGAACCGGCCGCCTCCTTAAACACAGGCCGGGCGAAAATCTGCGAATGTTATCCATCCAAGGACGGAGGACCGGCCGCCTCACTAAACATAGGGCGGGCGAAAATCTGTGAATGTTATCCATCCAAGGAAGGAGGGACCGGCCGCCTCCTTAAACACAGGCCGGGCGAAAATCTGCGAATGTTATCCATCCAAGGAGGGAGGACCGGCCGCCTCCTTAAACACAGGCCGGGCAAAAATCTGCGAATGTTATCCATCCAAGGAGGGAGGACTGGCCACCTCACTAAACATAGGCCGGGCGAAAATCTGCGAATGTTATCCATCCAAGGAAGGAGGAATCGGCCGCCTCCTTAAACACAGGCCGGGCGAAACTCTGCGAATGTTATCCATCCAAGGAGGGAGGACCGGCCGCCTCACTAAACATAGGCCGGGCGAAAATCTGCGAATGTTATCCATCCAAGGAGGGAGGAACCGGCCGCCTCCTCAAACCACCGGCCGGGCGAAAATCTGCGAATGTTATCCATCCAAGGACGGAGGAACCGGCCGCCTCCTTAAACACAGGTCGGGCGAAAATCTGCGAATGTTATCCATCCAAGGACGGAGGACCGGCCGCCTCCATAAACACAGGCCAGTGGGAACGACTGGCAGAATGGCGTGACGGCCGCCTGCTCCCGGCGTCGGCACGTGAACGAACACCCACCTCCCGGGGACGGCCGTCTGCTCCCGGCCGCCGTCCTTCACCCCCCTCAGCTTCCGGACCCCCGTCTGCTCCCGGCGGGCCTCCGAGTACCCTCCCCTTCTCCCGAACTGACCGACTGGCACTCATGACCCACCTTGGTAGGGCCCCCACCGGCGTTGGGTCGACGGTTCCTCCCCACTTGCGGGTCGCACTCTAGCGCCTCGGCCGCCGCGAGAGCGTGCGCTACGCGCCGCCCCCGCAGGCCTTGGCGCGACCGTACGGCAGCGAGACCGAGACGCCCCGAATCACGCACCTAGAGGAAATCAACGGAGGCCGAGCGCGCGATCCGATCGCGGCACGCCACGTGGGCGTCCGCCGGCCGCGCCGGTCTACCGCGAATGCTGTTTCTCAAACCCTTGCCTAACAAGACGGCACCGCGGGATGTGCTGTCCCACTCTGCTCGACAATCCGAATAGCCTTTCCCGACTACCGCGTTGCTGGAGGCGTCTTTCGTGCTGCCGGTGGCGTA
>NC_083759.1:8820156-8822656 GCF_033458585.1 Syngnathus typhle | reverse complement strand
GCTCCATAGCTCTGCCGTAGGCTCTCTGGGCCTTTGTGGCTCCGGGCAGTTGGGTTGCGAGTCGTCCGTTGGCTGGCTTTACGGGGGAGTCTGACACTTTGTGGCAGGCCTCTCCTCAGTGGGTTGGGTTGCGGTGACTATCAAGTTGGTTGCTAGGCTGCGCGGCCTAGCGGACGGCTGCTCGGGGTTGATCTCGATCTATAGCACAACAGAATCGGGAGACTTTGTTCTCTTGTGTGTTCTCACGGTAGTGAGGCCGTAGGCATGTCTGATATCTTACGGACTACCCAGGATAGACGTTCTGGGTTACCAAAATCGGCTGAGGCGCAGCTCGGAGAGGGGCTGTTGCTGCTCGAGCGACCTCCCCATGACGTGCTTGAGGTTGGGCACGTGCGCGGCCAGCGAATCAACCTCTCCGGGGGCCATGGGGACGAACCACCGGAGGCATTGCTTGGGGTCCCCAAACAGCTTGTAGTCACTTCTACGGGCCATGGTTGCAAAAACTCCCTGGTTAGGAAGTCCGTACAGACAGAGGCACAGGATCAGAGCCACAGTCAGTCAAGCCGATGGAGCGGGTGGACCCCGGCTGGCGAAGCTCTTGAGAACTCCTCAGTGGTGTCTGAATCAATGGCCTCCGTTGCCTCTGGTATGAGAGTTTGGGTGGCGGGGGTCGTGTTAGCGCTGCAAACTGCTCTCCGTGGTGGCGTGGATAATGAGACGGGAGAGGGCCCGTCTAGTAAGCGGCGTAGGAGGGATCCGAGGTCTCCGGACCAGGTCTTGGTGCATCTGCCTCGAGAGTCCATGGACTGCCCAATGTGTGGGGCGCGTGTGGTTGGTATGCGTAGGTTTGGGTTGCATTGCGCTTCGGGAAGCCGGGGCATGCGGGTGTCTCGATCGTGTACAGCTGTCGTGAGTGCGAAAGACGCGGTGAAAACAGTCATGCTATTCGGTGTCATGTCTCGAAATGCCGAGGCGTGCGCAGGGTGGGTGACGAACAAGGGGTCGCTTGCGATCACTGTGGGCGCCGTTTTCGGACGGCTGTTGGAGTGTCTCAGCATAAGCGGCAGGCCCATGCAGCGGAGTGGTTCACGGCTCGTAAAGAGCGGAGCCGGGCACGTAAGGGTCGAAGGAGGGAGAGGAAGTGGAGCGTGAAGGAGGAGGCTCGGATGGTGAAGCTTATGGAAAAGTACAGGAATCATTAGCACAAGAATGTGATGGTGGCCCGGATGTTGGGAACGGGCAAGTCCGGAGAGCAGGTGAGGTGGAAGTGGGGGTCCCTGTGCGGTCGTGCGGCAGGCGGTGCGTCTGGTGTGCGTTGGCGAGCTCTGGCTGCCAGGGCGACACCCCAGAAATGGACCTGCCCCCCGTCACTTCCAGATCTGGTGGAGAATAGAGTTCTGGAAGAGCTGCTGGCGGGGGGTGTGGACCATCGGGCCACCGCTGCCTTAGTCAAGAAAGCAGGTCGGGAGCCTAGCCTGATCGAGTCCTCTGCTTTGGATCTCATGAAAGCCCTAGGGGGGTAAGGTAGTGTGGCCGACAAAGTCCGCGGGGTCCAGACCTCGAGACCAATGGAAGACGGGTTGGGCGAGGCGGCTCGTTCGACGTAGGAGAGTGTTCTACCACCAGCAGCGCGGCTATTCTGAAGCGAGGATTTGGCTGGCACGGCGGATCTTGGATGGTCTGACGGTGTGATTTGCCGCTGGAGTTGGTGGATAGGCACTTCAGGAGTAAATGGGAAACGGTCAAGCCGTTTTATGGACTGGAGGGCTTCGAGGTGGGACTGACCGCAGATAACGAACCATTCTACCACCCGATCCTGGGGCCGGAAGTTGTATCTAACTTGGCTAAGATGAGGAATTGCTCTGCACCGGGCCCAGACGGGATCAGGAAGCAGGCTCTTCTTGACTGGGACCCGGACGGTACGCAACTGGCGAGGCTGTTTACGACATGGATGGTGCGTGGAGTCGTTCCCCGAGTCTTCAAGGAGTGCAAGACCCGGTTGCTACCCAAATCGGCTGACCCTACTGAGCTGGGTTCTGTGTCAGGCTGGAGGCCTGTGACTATCGGGTCAGTCGTGCTGAGGTTGTTTGGGCGGATAATGGTGATGAGGCTAGCGCGAGCCTGTCCTGTTAGCCCCCGGCAGCGTGGTTTCGTCGCCGGCGCGAGTGGTTGCGAGGAGAACCTCATGATTCTTGACCGGATCATGGGGCATTCGAGGTCGGCTGGCGTGCCACTGGCAGTCGTGTTCATTGACTTTGCGAAGGCTTTTGACTCGGTTTCTCATGATCATGTCCTGTATGTGTTGGGAAGCTTGGACGTAGACAAACGTGTAATCGAGGTGATCCGTCACTCGTATGTGGGCTGCTCGACCAGAGTGGGTTGCAGAGGCGCCTTTTCCGAGCCCATTTCCATGAAGGTTGGTGTTAAGCAAGGCGACCCAATGTCCCCACTGCTATTCAATCTCGCTATGGATCCTCTCATCCATAGCCTCGAACGCGAA
>NC_083759.1:8745156-8815156 GCF_033458585.1 Syngnathus typhle | reverse complement strand
AAAGCACGTCCCCCTCCTGAGTGGACAAAAAAAAATCCACTCCTGGTACCTAAAATTTTCTCCAGCGGCGGGCTTGGGACGAAAATCAATCTTCCTCCCGAAATTAAACCACTATAGTCGGACGCCAGCCCCAAGCGGCAGCCCCAAGTGCCAGCCCCGACCGCCACAAGGCGACCGCCACAAGGTGACCGCCACCGGCCCCAAGCGCCAGCCCCGACCGCCACAAGGCGACCGCCACCGGCCCCAAGCGCCAGCCCCGACCGCCACCCCCCGACCGCCACAAGGCGACCACCACCGGCCCCAAGCGCCAGCCCCGACCGCCACAAGGCGACCCTCACCGGCCCCAAGCGCCAGCCCCGACCGCCACCCCCCGACCGCCACAAGGCGACCGCCACAAGGCGACCGCCACAAGTCGACCGCCACAAGGCGACCGCCACCGGCCCCAAGCGCCAGCCCCGACCGCCACAAGGCGACCGCCACAAGGCGACCGCCACAAGGCGACCGCCACCGGCCCCAAGCGCCAGCCCCGACCGCCACAAGGCGACCGCCACAAGGCGACCGCCACAAGGCGACCGCCACACGGCGACCGCCACAAGGCGACCGCCACAAGGCGACGCCACCGGCCCCAAGCGCCAGCCCCGACCGCCACCCCCAAGCGCCACAAGGCGACCGCCACCGGCCCGCGGACTGGCTGGCGGGGCTTCCTTGAAAGCCAGTCCGCCTGTCGAGCTGCCCTGCCCGGCGTGAGTTAGTGGCCGCGCCCGGTACTTTATGGAACCCTATTTGGCCCGCGGACCGGCTGGCGTGGCTTCCTTGAAAGCCAGTCCTCCTGTCGAGCTGCCCTGCCGGGCGTGAGCTAGTGGCCGCGCCCGGTACTTTATGGAACCCCCTTTGGCCCGCGGACCGGCTGGCGGTGCTTTCTTGAAAGCCAGTCCGCCTGTCGAGCTGCCCTGCCGGGCGTGAGTTAGTGGCCGCGCCCGGTACTTTATGGAACCCTATTTGGCCCGCGGACCGGCTGGCAGGGCTTCCTTGAAAGCCAGTCCGCCTGTCGAGCTGCCCTGCCGGGCGTGAGTTAGTGGCCGCGCCCGGTACTTTATGGAACCCTATTTGGCCCGCGGACCCGCTGGCGGGGCTTCCTTGAATGCCAGTCCGCCTTTCGAGCTGTCCTGCCCGGCGTGGGTTTGCGTCCGCGCCCGTAACATTATGGAAGCTAAAAAAAAGAAAAAAAAATCTAAGTGCGAGTGCTGGTGTATTTACTCGTCGTGTCCACCGGGGGGAGGCAACTCCCCGCCGCAGCTGCAGCGGCAGCTTTGAAAAGTCATCCCGGCCGCCTGGAGCTCTGCGCAGGGGGGCGAAACGTCCCGTGCTTGGTACCAGGTCGCGCTGCGCCGTCTGCCTGGCCAAATTGGGCCCGCTGGAAGTCATTAATGCTCCGCGATCTCCGCCGCGGTGCTTAAAAAGCGTCCATCCGCTCTCCTGGAGCTTTTTTCGGCCATCTCGCGCGTGTGCACGGCCTCCCGGTGGCCCCGAGAAATAAATAAATAAATAAATTTAAAAAAAAAAAATAAATCTGAGTGGGACCGGGCGGCGGGGCTTCCTTGAAATCCTAGCCGCCCTCCGAGCTCTCCTGCCCAGCGTGGGTTTGCGTCCGCGCCCGGTACATTATGGAAGCTTTAAAAAAAAAAATAATAATAAAAAAAAAAGAAATTCTGAGTGGGACCGGCCGGCGGGGATTCCTTGAAAGCCTAGCCGCCCTCCGAGCTTTCCTGCCGGGCATGAGTTAGCGGCCTATTTAGTTGCGGACCAGCTACACGGACACACCGACACGCTTTTCGAGTTTTACCGTTGCTCGTCAAGAACGTCATCTAACGTGAGTTACAGCATGATTTGCGGACGATCAGCCATCATCGCGTAAAGCGACATGTGTGAGCATATTTCCCGCAGTATAATCATAACGAGACCCCGTTTCTGGCCCTCTGTTACCAACCACCGACTAGCCTTCCCCGCTCCCGGAGGCAGCGCAACCAGTCACACGCTGGAGCGGACCCCCGTTACACGGTTCCGGACCCCTCTTCCAAATCACTAACCGAGACAGCCACCCTCATCGGGACAACCCTCCTCTCGGCGCAGCCTTCCAGCCCCCCTCCGCGCTCCCCGAGCTAGCCCTGGCCCCGGTAGAAGGCTGACATTACATCAATAGAGTACAGCAGCGTTCGGCGACTTACCAGAGCAGCGAAAGAATGACGCCTACTGGGGGGGATCCCTAGTTTCTTGAGGACAGAGAAATTACTTCGCGGCCATTTCCCACGGGCCCCTACAGGGAAGCCCATGACCGTTATCTTACTCCCGCCAACGACCTTCAAAACCTGAGCTGCCACCGGTTGATAGTGAGCCACCTTCTCTGCCGCTGCCCGCTGCAGGGACGCCCCTACCTCAAAGCGGATGGTCACATCCAGAATCAGAACGGTTTCACCTTTCCTCAGCACCAAATCGGGAAGTCGGACACCAATGCCAGGCGCCACCACGTGCAGCTGCCTGGACACTTCCCAGCCACGCCGTTCTGCTTCCGTGGCCACGAGCTCGCACACCTTGTTGTGGCGTCGTATCCTGCTACGCTTTACGGAAGCGCAATGACCCAAGATGTGCGAACATGTTTCCGACCCAGCACCGCAGCGCCTGCAGGCTGTTTCCAACTCAGCCCTGCCCCTCGCTCGAAACTCCCGGGTAGGGTATACACCCGCCCTCAGTGCGAGTGCGACCAGATAGTGTCTCTGACGAAACCTCACAGCCAGAGGATCCGCGAGCCACGTGTTACTGATCGCATCGTTACGGAACAGGTCCACTCCCACACCCTGGACCCGCAATGCGCCCCAGGCCAGATTTTCCACACGCCGCCAGTCAGGGAGGACTACCGCGCTCGCAACTGCAGCCGGGACCGCGCCCCCTGTGCCTAGCGTCGGCACACCGCCCGGATCTCCGCCTGCCGCAACCCACAACTTCAACCAGGCAGGTTTTTGCACCGCCTCAATAGCCAGAGATCTCAACCACACATCCGAAGACCAACAGAGTTTCCAGGTGCGCCTGACCTGTATTCTGGGAACGGTAACGGACAACTTAACGATGCCCAACCCGCTGTCGCAAGTCCGCGAATAGATGAAGCCCCCCGCTGTGGACGGGTCGAGACACAACCACCTCTTCACAGCCATCCGCACCTCCCCGTCAAGCCACCTCAACCTGGTCGCTGAAACCTTACCAACAATTGCCCTGAAAGTGACTCTCGGGAGTAAGAATGAGTTGCACACCAGCACCTTCTGCGAGGGCTTTAACGCCGACGCCGTAATTCTCTGCAGCCCCATACTCACCTGCTCGTCCAGACCCTCAGAGACAATTCCCCGCCACGGCACTATATTGGCCCCCAGATATCGAACTGACTCACCCGGAGTTACCATGTGTATCGGCTTCCCACACAGCCTCCAAGCTACGCAGCCTCCTTCGTTTGGACCCATCCAGATACCGTGGCACTTACTAGGCTGGACAGCCAGCCCCGTAAGCTGGCAAAAGACCTCCAGGATCACCAAGTTCTTCTTCATTCCTTCCTCCGAGCCACTCAGTAGGACTAGATCATCCGCAAAGGCCAGCGCGGCGATTCGGCGGTCGCCCCAGACCAGGTGACTTCCTTCGCGTTCGAGGCTATGGATGAGAGGATCCATAGCGAGATTGAATAGCAGTGGGGACATTGGGTCGCCTTGCTTAACACCAACCTTCATGGAAATGGGCTCGGAATAGGCGCCTCCGCAACCCACTCTGGTCGAGCAGCCCACATACGAGTGACGGATCACCTCGATTACACGTTTGTCTACGCCCAAGCTTCCCAATACACACAGGACATGATCATGAGAAACCGAGTCGAAAGCCTTCGCAAAATCAATGAACACGACTGCCAGTGGCACGCCAGCCGACCTCGAGTGCCCCATGATCCGGTCAAGAATCATGAGGTTCTCCTCGCAACCACTCACGCCGGCGACGAAACCACGCTGCCGGGGGCTAACAGGACAGGCTCGCGCTAGCCTCATCACCATTATCCGCCCAAACAACCTCAGCACGACTGACCCGATAGTCACAGGCCTCCAGCCTGACACAGTACCCAGCTCAGTAGGGTCAGCCGATTTGGGTAACAACCGGGTCTTGCACTCCTTGAAGACTTGGGGAACGACTCCACGCACCATCCATGTCGTAAACAGCCTCGCCAGTTGCGTACCGTCCGGGTCCCAGTCAAGAAGAGCCTGCTTCCTGATCCCGTCTGGGCCGGGTGCAGAGCAATTCCTCATCCTAGCCAAGTTAGATACAACTTCCGGCCCCAGTGTGGTGAATGGTCTTTGTTGTTTCGCTGGTCTCCAAAAAAACACTCAGTGGACGATGGCTGGTCCGGGTAAGGAAGCCCTTTGGTGACACACGGCTGATTGGGAAAAGATTTATTCAACCGATGTCAAAGTGATGTCTCTCCAAAAGCTAGGGTGGCCCCAAGAGCAAAGATGTTTCAGCTCTTGACAGCACAGATGTTCGCCCCAAAAAGGCCCTCGCGCTTCTTGCTCTTGCCCCTTGCGCCCCTGCTCTTGTCCTTCGCGCCTCACGCGCTCCGTGCCCTTCGCGCTGTTCCTCTCTTTCTATCTGTTCTCCCCCATCATTTGTACCTCGTAAGACAACAGCTGCGGTCCGAGTCTCACTCTACTGGTTACTTCCGATGCCCTTAAAAGTGCATGGACAAAGGTCTTCCTGGTCACGGACGAATGGCCCTTCCATATTCTAAGTACCTACACATTACTGAAACTAGAGCTTCTCTGTACCGCAAAAATAGCTTAGGGTCTTCTCACTGCTGCAAGGTCGCCATTTAAGGTGACATACAGTGACGCATAGAATCCAAAATTTACCTCATTCCCCCCTCCGGGACTTTATAAATGTCCCGAAAACGGTCCAAAAAGAGATGACATCGGTAAACATCCAAAAATCTTCACCCAACCAAATTTTCTGATCACGTCTACAATTTGGCCTATACCTGCACAGCCTATATCACGCTCGAGGCATGCTACTTAAGGTTATTTTAACTAGGAAAGCTCAAACTACTTTGGTATCCAATTGCTCCCTGACAGCAATCTGAGGCCTCTCAGGAACCACAAATAAAGAAAATTGAAGTCCACATTATTCAAATGACGATAACCACCCCCCTTAGGTAATATCTCAACACCGTCGATAATTAATGAAGCAATGAATTTGGTGTGGTCCGTTAGAAACCTCAAAATGTTGCCGGCCCTCCCTCGAGAAAAAACCCTGCCAGTCTAATGACACGGAAAAAGAGGGAGGCCCTTTCTAACATCCTCAGTGATTCCTTCCACCTGGCGTCAGCTGTTAGAGTGGTGCTCACTCTAACTTATTTTGCAAGAACCACACAGGAGTCAAGCAAGTCATTTTAGACACCTGCAGGCGGAGAGTTCACTCGTCGCTGTGCTTACAGCGATGGTCGAATGAAGTCTGACTCTCCCTTCCCACAAGAGCATCTTTATTAAGAGGAAAAGGGTGGGGGTGACAGTAGACTGAATAAACAAGTTAAAGCTCTTGACCTCTAGGTAAACAGAGCAGCGGATGTTTTACGACATTGTTTAGGATGGGACAGAGCTAGGTGGTTTATTACCGGTTACATACCAACGTAAGCATAAAACTAATCTACCTAAGTTATTTATTACCGGTTATATACATTCCAACATAATCATAGATCAAGATAGTTTGGAAAACCCTGACATATCCCTCCTGTTTTATCATATGATTATGTGAACCCGATCAACCAAACACAAGGAAGAAAATATAAAGAAGAATAGTAAAAATAAAAAAAACACTAACAAAAAAGATCAATAAAAAACAGAGATGACAGCGGACGGGCTGGGAACGTGTAAAGTGAAACATGACAAAAACAACCAATGATAGCAATAACTTCCAGCTAAGATGAGGTTTTCCCTCAATACTCCAGTTCAAACTTATTGTGTGATCTAAAAACCGGCTGGCCGATGTTAAATCGCAGGAAAAGTCTCACACGGTCCCTCTGCCTTAGGCGACCAGAATGCTATCAATAAGAAAATGAAAATAAAGCCATTATCCGTTCTGAATGAAGCAGGTCCCGTCCAATGGTGCAGCCATGTTGGCAGGAGAGCCCTTACGCCTTGAAGTGGCTCTCCCATCCTGGCACACAGCGGTGATGTCCAAAGCTCCCATCCAGTTCCCTCCTGGAGAGCAGTTGTCGTGAATGCATCCGTGGGTCTTGTTTTCTTGGATGAAACACGTGTAGTCCATTCCAGGTAGCGTCCTGGTTTAGGCCACTTGTGGCATCTGTCGTCCTCCAACAGTCACATTGGGATTAATCCAAAATAGTTTGATCACAGATTCATTCCTGCGAGTCCAGGGCGGTAGGGGTAGCGTCACTGACTGACAGTACGGTGTTGATATCAAACTCCTCCCATGGATGCCATACATTTCGCTTCAGTGACATTCATTGCTCTGGCCTCCAAGTGAACTTGTGTGGAGCAAGGGGAGTTTTTGGAAACACAGATAACATCCCTCCTGTGTGTGCGCTCTCACAGCGACCTTCACATACCGGTACCAAGTGTTGGTTTCGTATGGGTTTCTGGGGTCCCATGACCAGTCCTCAAAGTTCTCACCGTGTGACCATCGTTTTCCACGGTCAACATTGACACTTGGTCTGTTCAGATGTGTCCATAGACTATAGCATGCTCCAACCACAACGCAGCAGAGGATCCACCTGGCATGTGGAGCCCCGTTGACTAAGATGACAGGAACACCGAGACATACCCCCGCCTGGCGGAGTTGGGATCGTTGTTCGCAGACTTTGCCACCGTCCCGAAATGAGGGGTCCAGCACTCCTTGTAGCTTGCAGTGGCTAAGGTGAATCCAGCTGGGTCGTTCAGCGATCTTCACTGCGGTGGGGGTAGTCAGCAAGACTTGGAATGGTCCCTCCCACCATGGCTGGCCCAGTTCTTTCCTTTGATGACCCTGATGTAGACCCAGTCTCCTGGATTGATGGGGTTGTCGACCTGTGAGGAGGAAAGATCAGGCGGCAGTAAATTTGCATTGGACATATCTTTCGGTTTGAGAGACCTGATCATATAATCTGCCAAGGACTGTTCTTCATCTGCCCTTTGCAACTCTTGTAGTCAATTGTAATGCCCTTTTTAACGAGGCAGATAGGAGTGTTTGAAAGAAGAGTTTGAGCACTTCCTAATGATTCCTCCTAACCAAAGACCGTTCATGACAGGGGCTTTCCCATTTATTGCCTCCTGTCTTAAAGGAGATTCCCTTATCCATGCCGTCTTCTTCCTAACACGTTCGCACCCACACAGGCTGTGCACATAAACGCACACACACCGAGCGCGCACCCAAGGCTCAGACAAACGACAACAGCCTGACACAATTTTACAGAGATTACGCACGAACACAGAACACAGACAAAGGGATTCGCTACATCTCTCATGTAGTTCCTTTTGATAGAACCTCCTATTGGTAACTGTATGGCGGACTGTTCTGCATATAATCCCTTACTCAACTCCCTTGCTTCTACTTTTCCATGTCGGTGCAGTCGTAAGTGATCTCTATTGCAGTCATTGTCTTGTTAACTGTCGCCTTGTGCGACTCCTATGCATGATTGTGTGAAAGTCAAAAATTTAACGTATCCAACTTTCTGACCACCCAAACTCCACTGTGGTGCAACGAATTTACTATTTTATTCAGTAGGTACATTGAGCAACCTAGCTTCCTCTTGACTGAATTCACTTTAGTCCAAATGTCCTATTCTAAAATGTATCTAACTCAATTTCTACTTCTTACGCCTGATGAGCCAAAACATCAGATCTCGCTCTTGTTTCTCACCGTTTTAGCCTATTTGTTTTGTCCAATCTGTTCAATCTCTGACCATGATGCTTCTCTGTGTAGCTCTACGCATTATTAATTTTTTATCGAATCTCCTCAGTTCTGTCAAACTCAGTGCACAATGAAGCTCCTGTCCACTTTGACCCAAGCCCCACCAAGTTTAGCCACGCCACAGCAAGGAGTGCGATTTGGCCGTCGGCCACTTCATGTCCATGTGTCTTCTGCTGCAAGTTGGTGTTCTTTTGTTGTTGCTTCAGAGCCAACCCATCCATCACTCTCGACTGAGTCCATTGTTCAAATGAGTCAATTTTCAACATTGTGAGTTCCTCCGCTTCTCACTGTCTTTTCTCGTCCCAGAGGATGTCGTCTTTCTTCCAGAGTGTACTTGTCCCCCTACAAGTACAACAACAGTCTTTCTTTGTCCTTGCCAAAGGTCAAAGGTGCCTCAAAGCCAGGCACCGTTTTGTAGACGTCCATGGCTGCAGGCAGAGTCTCGGGATCGAGTTTTCAGGGATCCTGGCACTGGAGAGTGACAGACTGGGACATCAAACTTGTAAGACTATCTCCAAATGTAGCTGCTGCCATCCATTCATTAGTAACGTTTGTTTACCAAACTTCAAATTCTCCCAGTGACAGCAATCTCGTCTTTATATTGTAAGTCCTGCAACTCATCCTATTTTCGAGCTACGTTCTGTCTATAGTTCCTATTTAATGAGACAGTACATTGTCTTCAGTATCATTATTTAAAATTAACTCAACGAGGTCTGCGTTCCACATTGTTGGAATAATTTAAGTAAAGCCTTGTCATTTATTAGTTTATGGCTTTCCTTTCATCTAGGTTCTTTCTCTTTAGTGACAGGGAAGTCTTTTGATCTCTGTCAGCCATATGTAACCTTCCTGTCCTTATGTTATCTGTGTGTTTTTGTTTCTGTAAGAAGCCTTCACTAACAATGAGCAGAGCTTATTTGCATAGGCGAAATGTTCTTATTTGGTTGAAAGAAACTTCATTCCTTTTAGTTAACTGTCGGTTTGGTTCATAGATGGTTACAAGTTATCCCATATTTACTCAATGTTTGTTAAAGTGTTTAGGACAAG
The DNA here is from genome assembly GCF_033458585.1 of Syngnathus typhle. Lineage (NCBI taxonomy): Eukaryota > Metazoa > Chordata > Actinopteri > Syngnathiformes > Syngnathidae > Syngnathus > Syngnathus typhle. The sequence continues at coordinate 8,806,132 of NC_083759.1, read as the reverse complement.
TCACTCATTCTTATTGCGTGTTAATTTACTAAGTACCGTTTTTTTCCATGTATAGTGCGCCCCCATGTATAGTACGCACCCCTAACAATGGCATGCTGATGCTGGAAAAAAGCTTGTACCCATGTATAATACGCACCCAATTTTTATGAATTTTTTTTAATTTTTTTTTTTATTTTTATTTTTATTTTTTATTTTTTTTAATAATAATAATAATAATAACTGGGATTTATATAGCGCTTTTCTAGGTACCCAAAGTCGCTTTACATGTGTGTGTGGGGGGGGGGGGCAGGGGGAGGAGGGAGGAAAAAGAAGAACAAAGAAACACCAAGGGCAGGGTCAGTTAGGAAAGGCTAATGTGAAGAGGTGGGTTTTTAGGGTGGTTTTGAAAGTAGGGAGGGAGGGGGCATCTCTGGTGTGCCTGGGGAGAGCGTTCCAGAGAGAGGGGGCAGCCACGGAGAAGGCCCTGTCGCCCCAGGTTCGGCGCCTGGTCTTGGGGACCTCCAGGAGGCCGGCATCACTCGACCTGAGGGAACGGGATGGGACGTGTGGCTGGAGGAGGTCAGAGAGGTAGGGTGGAGCCAGGTTATGGAGTGCCTTGTAGGTGGTGAGGAGTATTTTAAAGGTGATTCTATATTTGACAGGCAGCCAGTGGAGGTCATGAAGGACAGGTGTGATGTGCTCTCTGGAGCGGGTTCCGGTGAGCAGGCGGGCAGCGGAGTTCTGGACATATTGCAGTTTGTTGAGGGTTTTGGAGGTGATGCCGTAGAGGATGCTGTTGCAGTAGTCTAGTCGGGATGAGATGAATGCGTGGATGAGGGTTTCGGCAGCAGAGGATGTGAGGGAGGGCCGGAGACGGGCAATGTTTCTGAGGTGGAAGAATGCAGTTTTGGTGATGTGGTTTACGTGGGGGAGGAATGAGAGGGTAGGGTCGAAAATTACACCTAGATTGCGGATGTGGGTGGAGGTAGTGACAAGGGAGCCGTCGATGTTTAGTGAAAAGTCCTGAGTGGAGCGAGTGAGGGAGTCGGGGCCAATGATGATTATTTCAGATTTTTTGCAGTTGAGTTTTAGAAAGTTATTTTGCATCCAGGTTTTTATGTCTGTGAGGCAGGTGGTGAGGATGGAGTGGGTGGCTGCGGTGATGGTCGTGGTGGAAAGGTATAGTTGTGTGTCGTCAGCATAGCAGTGAAATTGAAGGCCGTGGTGGCGGAGGATCTGACCGAGGGGTAGGAGGTAGATGGTGAAGAGTAAGGGGCCAAGTACTGAGCCCTGGGGGACGCCGTGGGTGACTGGGGCAGTGGAGGAGGTGCAGTTGTTGATTGAAATAAATTGCTGACGGTCAGAGAGGTAGGATTTCATCCAGGAGAGGGCAGTGCCGGATAAACCAAGGGAGGAGTGGAGGCGTGATAGGAGAATGGAGTGGTTGATGGTGTCGAAGGCAGCACTGAGGTCGAGGAGGATGAGGATGGAGAGGGAACCAGAGTCGGCGGAGAGGAGGGTGTCGTTGGTGACCTTGAGGAGGGCAGTTTCTGTGCTGTGGAGTGAGCGGAAGCCGGATTGGAACGTTTCGTATAGGTTGTTGTGGTGAAGGTGGGATTTAATTTGGGAGGCAACTGCACGTTCGAGGATTTTAGAGAGGAAGGGTAGGTTAGAGATGGGCCTGTAGTTGTTGGGGGAGTCGGGGTCGAGACCGGGTTTCTTGAGAATGGGGGTGATGGCAGCCAGCTTGAGGGCAGGAGGGACAGAGCCAGTAGATAGGGAGGAGTTAATTATAGTGGTGATGAGAGGTGAGAGTGAGGGGAGGCAGGCTATAACTAAAGTGGATGGGATTGGGTCGAGGATGCAGGTGGAGGCTTTCATACCAGAAGTTATGGAGGATAGGTCAGCTGTGGTGATTTCGGAGAAGAAGTTGAGTGGGTGGTTGGAGAGTAGAGGGGGGGCATGTTCGAGGGTAGGGGAGGAGGTGGGAGAGGAGGCGGCCAGTTCAGTATGGATGGTGTTGATTTTTGATTGAAAAAATGATAAAAATTCTTCACATTTGCTGGTGGTGAATGAGGTGGTGGTGGTGTCCATGGGTTTGAGGAGTTGGGTTACAGTAGAGAAGAGTATCTTGGGGTTGTTGCTACCAGATTGTATGATGGAGGAGTAGTGGGAAGTGCGTGCGTTGTTGAGGGCATCTCTGTATTCCTGTTGGTGTAGTGTATAGATGTCCAGGTGAACAGTGAGACCGGATTTCTTTGAGAGCCGTTCAAGCTGCCGGCCCTTGGCTTTAAGGTGACGGAGGTAGTCAGTGTACCAGGGGGCGGTGTGGGTGTAGGAGACAGTTTTGGTTTTTATGGGGGCGAGTTGATTAAGACAGGAGGAGAGTGCGCTGTTGTAGCTGTTAACCAGTTCAGTGGGGGAGGCGTTCAAAGTGAGGGTGTGATCGGAGGTGGTGTTAGTCAGTAGGGCGGAAAGAGAGGGGGGGTGGATTGATTTCATGTTCCGGTATGATATGGAGCGTTGCTGCTTGATAAGGGGGGTGGGGATATCTATGTCCAGGGTGAGGGCCAGGTGGTCTGAGAGGATGTCTGTGAGGTTGAAGCTGGTGAGATTGCTGATGAAGAGTCCAGTGGTGCAAATTAAGTCCAGGGTGTGTCCTTTTTTGTGGGTGGGGAAGTCAACGTGTTGAGTGATATTAAATGAGTTGAGAATGTCCAGAAATTCAGTGGCAGTTTTGCAGGTGGTGGAATCGACGTGAATGTTGAAATCTCCCAGTAGGATGACTGAAGGTGAAATGGCACAGAGTTGGGTGAGAAATTCAGAGAGATCGGAAAGGAATGCAGGGTTGGGTTTGGGGGGGCGGTAGATGATTGCAGTGACCAGGGGTTTGGGGCCAGGCAGCTTGAAAGACTGGTGCTCAAAGGAGGAGGGGGTGGTGATGGTTACAGCAGTGGGTTTCAAGTGTTGGCGGTATATTGTGGCTATACCGCCACCACGACCGTCACGTGGTTTATCCATGTAGGTGTATCCTGGGGGTGTAGCTCTGTTGAGGTGAATGTATTCCAGTGGTTTTTGCCAGGTTTCGGTTATGCTGAAAAAGTCTATGTTATTGTCAGTTATGAATTCACTGAGTATTGGTCCTTTTTTATTGAGTGAGCGGGTATTGAGCAGAGCGAATTTGAGGGATGGGTAAAGTTGGATGGGTGGGGGAGCTTTGGTTAACGGTTGTAGATAGGCAGAGCGCGCGTGTGGTTTGCTATTGTGATGACGTGTGACGTCACTGGGGGTGGATCGGTTGCGTGACCAGAGTGATGGGATGCAGTGTTGTTCAGTCCGGGAGTAAATAAACTTTCTGCGGGAGCTTCTGTGGATGTATCTGGGTCGGCGAAGCAGTCCGTGTGTTTTGATGGTTGCTGTGGTGTCTGGAGGTATGGTGGTGTGGTTGTTGAGTTTAAGGAGTTGCAGAGCGGAGTATTTGAGTAGCATACTGGCAGTGGTGGATGTTAGCCTGAGATCGTTGGCCGACGGCTGCACACTCTCACAGTGGCAGAGAATGGCACAGAAAGCCGGGGGCGTCCAGTTACGCGGCCCACTGGTCGCGGGGAGCTGTACTGATGATGCTGGTTGCCGGCTAGCCCTGGAGCCGCCAGCTAACCAGACAGTCAGCGGGTAGCCAGGAGGGCTAACCGCGGTGCGATCCGGGAGAAAAGTCCGGAAAACAGCTCGTAGCGGCAGGTTGTTGCTGGGCGATGGTAGCCAGTGGAGTGGAGCATCTACTGAATCAGTGGAGCAGCGGGTGAGTGAGAAATCTGTCGTCTGTCAAAGTAATCCAAGCTGATGCCAGGTGGCGAAGTGGGTAAAAGTTGACAGGTAGAAAGCTACGTACTTAGTACACGCTTAGTGTAAAATAAAACAAAACTAAAGAAAAAGATACTAAGTCGCATAGAACTAAAACTAAGGAAGGAAGGAGAAGCGGCGAACAAGCGAGACGCCAGCGTCCTCTCACAACCGGAAGTCCAAAGAAGATAAATTTTAAGTCCCAAAGATCGTCACACACGCAGGGAGGCAATGGGTCCCATTTTTAAAGTCTTTGGTATGGTCTTAACTAGGCTGGATGTCATTTTTATGTTGGCGTTGATTTCTCCGACTGCCCCTAAACGCACCACCGCGCTCCGTGCGCACACGGCGGCTCTGTATGGGAGAGACGTTGAAGAGGAATAAAAACACACCCTTGGAAACCAAAACTTGCCCCTCGTCGTGACTCGGAGCCGCAACAAATGTTTCGGATTTGTGTAGGGTACATTGTGACAGACGGCAAACTAGCAGGTGATCGAGCGAGCGTCTGATACAAGAGCATTGCGGTCGTATGGAGCGTGTTTGAAATGAACAGCAGAGACGAAAGGAACAAGGCAAAGTGTTGTGAAATAAAATATTACCTGTAATACGCATTTTGTTATTTGCTGATTGAAACTGCTAATTAAACTGTGAATTGAAACTAATAGGTGGAGAACTGAACTCTCGCTCTTTATATAGCTGACGTGTCTTGCGCAACCGTTCTGCGCATCTGTAATGGCGGCCTCCGTATGACGTCCGGTCCGCGATGGAGATTAAAAAACAAACAATATTTGACAATAACACACCATCGATTGCACCATCGCATCAAACGATGTGTCGTCAATTATGAATTTTACTAAGTGTGTTGGGCAGGATGGCTGAATGCGATGCGCGATTGACAACAAACAAGAAGAAAGGTGAGTTTTATTTCGGGGGAGATTTGTCATGTCTCGTCCCCAGTTTTGCTATGTGTCTAGGTTGCCATAGTTTCTGTTCGTGTCACCCCGCTCTTCCTGTGTCACCTCAATCGATGTAACGTGTTTTGTATTTAAGTCCTGTCTGCCCCTCGCTCACCGTTGGATCATTGCATGTGTTACTGTCATTCTGTTCCTGTCTTTGGTAATGTCACCCTGTCTTTTTGTTCCACGACTTTGTCGGTCAGTCCTGTTGTTGGTTTTGTTGTACCATGACTTTATTTAAAAAAAAAAAAAAAAAAAAATATTAAAAATTTTTTTCTTTGTACCCATGTATAATACGCACCCCAGATTTTAGGACAATAAATTAGTAAAATATTGCGCACTATACACGGAAAAAAACGGTAGATAAAGTCTAGCCAAGGTTTAGTTGCATTGTTCCACAGGAGTTATCTGATCTCGCTCGCGGACGACTCGGCCAACAACTGGAGGAGAACAGATGGACAAACTCTGCGGGGGTCACGGGCCGACAATGAAGTGCGAATCCACACCACACTACATTCCTTAGCTAATCAGCGTTGCTACAGACACAATCTCCCCTCCCTTTAGTGTAGCAACGCCTCTGTAACCAGGGAAACCAAAACATTAAATAGAGGAGCACGTGGAGGGAGAACTCAGAATTGATGGAGATTGTAACCGAGTTTCCTCTCTCTATCGTTCTCCTCGCGAGTAAACCTGTTCTGGTTCTTTTCTCCTCTTCCTTCCAGTGTGTGGTTTAATGTCTGATAGTATTTAGACCTAACACACATCTACCCCTGATCTATGTCTTGACCTCTCAAACGTTATTACCTGTGTCATGCTTGCTCAAAAATGTGACTTAGAATAGGTGCTGTGAATTTCCAATCTCCCTGATCAAATTGGATCCCGCTTCTTAGCTCTTCTTTCTCATGCTCCTGTTAGCCTGCAACTGTCCAAATTAATAATGTTGTTTTCTTTTAACTGTCTTTCTTTTGAACCTCTAAATCTCTCTTGTTGCTACCAGGAAGGGTCTTAAAGAAAGGACCAACAGATTACTCCCAATATCTCCTCATTATTTATGAGTTAGCCTCCCTTTCCTCACTCAGGTGCATATCTTGTCAGTTGTTAATGGAAACCAGATGTCTCGTGCCAATGAGATCATGGACCAAGGCCCAAACAATCCCGCACGAACCTGACCCGAAACATGACCCGGTCACACTTAGGCTCACTAGTGAGATATACATTGCATGATACCAGAATAGAAATTTACCACAGTATGACAACAAATGTATTAGAAAATCCATATGTCGTAAAGTGTTGTATTATTACTATCTTCCACTATCTGTCCTATTCACTCCCTCCTTCTGAGGCTTGGCAACGCCCATGCCTCACACCTTGACAAACGTTTTGGGAGAACGTGTTCTTTACTACATATGATTCCATCATTTAATTTGACTTTCTTTCCAAAACGCTTCTCAATTTCCCAGTTCACACATCTTCTGCATGTGTTACTGGTTCTCCAGTTTTTTCTCTAGTTAATCATTAATCCAAAAGCTATGTTTTTCATTTTAGCATTCAACTTACTCAAAACCACTCTTTCAGCAAAGTCGCTCTACTAATTTTCCATAGTAGTCGCCAACAGCTTCAACCATTCAACCTGTATTTTCCTATCATTCAAGGCAATCATTCATCAATGCTCATTTGCATCTCACACACAGTCTCCAAAAAGGAGTCTTTCCATCACATTGGTCTCAATTCATCCAAGCTCACCACACAACATTCATATACCATTTTCAACTCAAGGTTCCTGATCGAACAATCCACCAATCCCAAAAAAAACTCAACTCAAAAAACTACTGGCAAATTAATCTGAATTTTTCTTTGCTTTTAGATATAACGAACTCAATTTCTCAGATTTAGCTTGCATATAGCAGTTTGTATAATTCTATAACACCATCAATCAATTATTCCTATTAAATGTAGCATTGCAATGTCTTAAATTCACAATTTTGCTTCTTCCAATCCCTGAAAGCATGTTCTGTCGTCTTTTTTTCAAATTTCTCATGAGGGCTCGACACTTAACATGCACTAGTGTGGATAAATTTCTGCTCGCAAACACATTTTTCTCTTTTCCTCTCATTTTTATCTTTCCAAATCGTTTCTGTTCTGCGGTGCAAATTGGATAGACCACAGTCTAACAAATTTCTTTACACTAAAGGTTTAGCCAATCTTCATCATTTTAACACACATGCACAGCTCTCGCGCGCGTAGGGCAGGTCCCAGCACCAATGATTCGTCACAGGCTGGCCATTTCCTGTGGTCGATCATGAGCTAGTCCCTCCCACGCACACAAGGACAGTACATTCTAATTTTCTTTATTTATCTTCAAGTTGCATTCATTTACCACTTGATTTGCAAATTCTAACTTTAGTGTACACACACAATTTGATCCCTGGTAATTTGTCGTTGGGCATACAAACAGCATTGTCATACTTCTTGCATGGACAGGAGCTCTAATAATCCAAAAAATGTTCCAATAATCTGACAATGAGATGTTTTGCTGTCATATGGGATTCTATTCTTTCTTTCTCTGTATTAGCATGAGGGGTCAAAGGAGAGGAAGCTTGTCATGCTGTAAATGTGACTTTTCCTCTGCCTCTTCCTCTGCCCCTTGACTGGCACCGCTTTTTTTTTTTTCTTTTCTTCTAAAACACTCTCTTGACCAGTGTCCACGTTTCCCACAGTTCCAACAGTTGTCAGAATCTGATGTGGGTTTTGAATTATATGGTGGCCTTCGGCCTTGTTGGTCTCTAACTCTTCCTCTCCCCTTTGGGAACTTTGGAAGAAGATCGCTGTATCTTCATTTAGATCATTATCATCATCTAGATGAAATACATCAGAACATTTGCCTTTTTGGGTCACTTTTTCAGCATGCCTGTCCCACTGCATAGTTGTTGTATACAAGTTTTGCACATGACCGGAATGCCTCTCTTGCTCTTCTGCTTGAGCTGCGGCTGGAGCCGTGGCCGGGACAGTGCGCCTGCGCACTGTGGCCTCATTGTCTTCCGGCCTGACAAACATAGTCGCAGCACTTTTCAACTTTCTGTCTTTTGGATTTATTCTCTTCTGTCTTGTGAAGCTTTCAACCACAGTCTAGCACAATTCAACTCTCTCTTTTCTTTTTCCACTTCAGCATGTATTACATACAATCAAGAAATCTGCTCGCCATGAACTCATCTCCTTCAAGAGCTAGAGATTTATCGTTCCTTTTTCTCATCTTAATTTTAATTTTTACAGTGTTTTTTTTTTCAATCTCTTTTTATTTTCTTTGAGGATCCTCAATGCAGGTTTAAATTGACCTTCTAACAAATTACTAGCCTGTGTTATTGCGTCGATCAATGCTAGAACTGCTTTTTAGTCAATTTATCCTACCAGTCACACATTCAACCACACAAATTTCTTATCCCTGCCTACGCGAAGTCCTCTTTTAAAAATAAAAGAGCTGCTTCATCCGGATGGGGGACTCTACAACACCCCTTCCTTCCCTGGGAACTGAAGACAACTGTCCAGTTACCCAGCCCTGCCAACGCAAGTTGTCCCCTTAGAACAGTGGTTGTCAAATGAGGGTACACGGAGGTACGTGAGATTTTACAAAAATATATAAAACAGTTTGAAAACCACTGCTCCAGAAGAACCACTTCATCCGGCGCGGGACTCTACAACACCCCCTCCTTCCACAAGACTTCTTATCTTCTGTCTTGCCTATTTTTATTCCTGTGCACTTTTACTTTTACGCGTTTCACAGCTCGAACAAATCAAAGCCGTATCTCATAGCTCGGACAAACCAAAGCCGTACCTCATAGCTCGGACAAACCAAAGCCGTATCAGCGATTTAAAAAAAAAAAAAAAAAAATTATTTTTATTTTTTAACTTACGTGTCTCCTGGTTCGTTGCATTGCGGGGTCCCGTCAAACCACCTCTGTCAGACGAAGGCAGACCTAAGATGCTGGCCCAGCGAAGAAGTTCTCTTCCCAGGACTTTCTTTTCCAGGTCCTCCTAATGGACGCTGGCTTGTCGACAATGCAGCACGTCTTCCTCCGTCAGTCAGATGGCGGGTATGAGGGTCCCGGGTTTCGGCACCAAAATGTTAGAGTGGTGCTCACTCTAACTTATTTTGCAAGAACCACACAGGAGTCAAGCAAGTCATTTTAGACACCTGCAGGCGGAGAGTTCACTCGTCGCTGTGCTTACAGCGATGGTCGAATGAAGTCGGACTCTCCCTTCCCACAAGAGCATCTTTATTAAGAGGAAAAGGGTGGGGGTGACAGTAGACTGAATAAACAAGTTAAAGCTCTTGACCTCTAGGTAAACAGAGCAGGGGATGTTTTACGACATTGTTTAGGATGGGACAGAGCTAGGTGGTCTATTACCGGTTACATACCAACGTAAGCATAAAACTAATCTACCTAAGTTATTTATTACCGGTTATATACATTCCAACATAATCATAGATCAAGATAGTTTGGAAAACCCTGACATCAGCCAGGTACAAGGAGTCTTGGCACATATCACAATCCACAAAACAGTATGAGCTCACAAAACAGAAGGAAAATAAATGACAAGTTCACCGACCGCTAAACAGTCAAACTGCATTGTCAATGTTAACATGTGAAAAGTTAAATGAATAAGATAAAGTAATTGCAGCATGTAGTCATCAGATAAAGTACTGATTGATAAAATATTGACACAATATCACAGCATACTGAAACGTTGAAGCGCCCTCAGTGTTGCCCCCCTTGTATATGTAAGTGCCTGTCGATGCAAAGTCCAGTCCACTGAATGCTCAGTAGTGAATTTGCCCCGGGATCACTGCTCAGGGCCCGCCGTCCATCCAAAATCTTTATGTCCACTCCACCGTCCTCAGAGTCTCTTTCCAGGCCCCGGTCAGCGTCCACGGGGTCTGCAATAATCGGGAGCCACTGCCAGTATTTAACGATGACAACAGCACAAAACCTTGAGTTGCAATGAAAAAAGCAGCTATGCCCAGCGTAGGCCGGAAGTCCTCCCGGCCCCCTTCGGTCACCCCCAGTAGACGATAACCAGTCGTCTGCAAACTAAATCTTCTCTTTTGGGGTTGATTGGGGCACGGGGACGACTGGTGGTCGTCGTCTCATCAAAGTGCTCAGTAGAACCTCCGAGCGTTCTCGGCATCTACTCCTATGATCCAGAGGCCCACGTGATTCCTGAAACAAACAAACAAACAAACAAACAAACAAACAAACACTCCCCCTAGGAGTTATGAATAATCCTCCTTATTTCTCGTCGTGTTGTCAGTCTCGCAAGATCCCTCCTGTAACAGAGTAACGTCTGCCTGTTCAAGTTAGTCTTTCCTGCTGCAGCTGTCACTGTCTGAAGTCCTGTCAATCAGTCTTTGCAATCGCTCTTTCCCAGTCCAAATCTTAATTTTTACTCCAAATATTCCTCTTTGATTCCAATTTTTCTCAGTCTTCCCAAATGGTATCAGTTCCATCAGTTTTGTTCACCCAATTTGTTTATGTACATTATCTTTGTCTTCCCTTCAAGTCACATTACTGTTCAAATCAGTCGCCCTTTTGAATGAACCTGTAATCTTCCCAAAATGATTTAACTATTCAACTCTTTTCAACATTTGTTATGCAAATTAACCCTCTTAAAATGTGTTCTTAAATACTTTCCCTTCATTAGCAGCTTTAATGCATTCATATGTTAAGAAATTAACCCTATTGCTTGTTTCTGGTCCAGTTTCCTATTTTATTTAATTACCTTTGAAACATTCTTTGTCTATTGCGGTGCAGTCTAATCCCTATTAGCTGTGTGATTTGTCATCATTCGTGCTTTTCCGTTGAAACACTTTAACCGTTACTGTCGCTAGATTGTTACCACGCTTTGCATCCATTCCAGATTGTTGTCTCCCAGTAACTCCTATCCTTTCGAGCTGCTTCTTCTGCTGCTTCCATCACTGCCTGTTGAATTCTGGCACGTCCTGTTAAAGCCTAAAAAATAATTGAATCCGAAAAAACATTGAATGTCACAAATAGCTTTTATATCTACTTACTCATTTAAATGTAACTCCCCCCTCTGACACATTCACTCAATGTGTCATCAGGCATTCAAAAAGGAACCGCCAAAACGTCCTACCGCATCATCATAAGTCCTGCAGCCAGCTTGTCGAACCTTTCACTCATCCAGAACCGTCATCCCCAAGTTCCTGAAAATTCAGTTCACCCCACACTCGGCAACAAAACAACAATCATCGCACTCCTGCCAGTGAGCATACAGCCCTGCTGACAGCGGACCCTTGTGCTCACAAAAAGTACACAGGCATCGAGTATCAAAATAAAACATAGACACACAACGAATCATGGCGCCCGGGGATTCTGTCCTAAAAATCCTCAATCATCACAAAAATCAAAAGGGTTAGGGTTAACATTTTCACGTGCATTCAATATAAACTCTCCAAGACTGCAATCGCCAACCTGCAAAATTATTACACGTTATAAAACAGCCAGCCATCTGCTCCTTGGCTGGTGGTTGATGCTGCAATAAGTCAAGTGACGCACAGAAACAAAGCAAAGCTTGCACTTGCCACAAGCAAGCTTAAGTTTCAAATGTTTGGTTGTCATCCACATAGTCAGTCATCCCGTCGGGTGAGTCCAAGTCTGTCACGTCATATCGTCCATTGTCCTAGTGTTTGATATTAGTCCTGTCTTGTCCATTCGTGTTGCTGAAATGGGCCTTCTCCATGAACTATTTTGTTGTTCATGGTGCCTCTGATTAACCATCAGCTGTTGGTTAAGGTTACAACTCATCACTCATCAAACTTGGGTGTTCCAGTCTCATGTGAGAGGAATCTTACCCTCAACTGTGACCCTTTCACCCCAACTCCAAAATACTTTGGCCTTTCACCCTGTCCCAGACACACATACACATTCTTAACCACACAAGTGCCAATTCAGTCACCTTCATCGCTCAGCTCTCATTCCACACCAAACAAATTTAGTATGTGTAAGTGAGTAGGCAATCAGTGAATATTGAAGGTAACACTTGATTTCTGGATGTTCTTCTTGATTAAATATTTCATACAATCGTACCTCACTTTTACCGTAAAACTGTCAATTAAATGCCTAAAAAAATCAGTTATTTCTACTACTGAGCCTGTCCAAGGGTGAGCATGGGGAAAGAAGCAGCCTCAGATGGCCCTTAAATAATTTTATCCTAATCAATCATTCTGATCGAACCGCTGGGTAAAGATACTCAAAAGGGTCCCTCCGACAGTCTACTCCCCTATGGTGTTTTCACTTTGCCTTGTCAATGCATTTGTTATTTGAGTCCTATCACGTTTGTCATCTCGTTAACTGTCATCTTGTGTGAGTCTTATGCCGCATTATTCTTAACTGTCAAAAGTTTCCATGGCTGTTATTTCTTGAACTTATCGGACTTTCTGACACCAGAATTCCCCGTGAGGTGTAATTAACTTCTAATTTTATTAATTAATAATAATCAGGTCCATTGTACAATCTAGCCACCTCTTGACTGCATCCTATTGGGTCCTAATGTCCTATTTCCATCTCCAATTTGTCAATGACTCTATGTCTAATTGTTAAGCTGGATGGACTAAATGTGATCCTACTCTTTATTTCTTACAATTTAGCCTATCTGTTTTATCCAAATTTATCCTCTGATTATGATGCTTTTACTTTTTCTGTAACACTACACCTTTTGTTCCTGATTTATTTATTTATCTTTTATCAAGACTCCTCAGTTGTGTCAAGTTCAGTGCCCAAGCAAGCTTCCATTCACTTTGACCCAAGCCCACCAAATTTGGTTACGCCTCAGCAAGGAGTCCCGTTTGCTTGTTGCACATTTCAGGTCTCATGGGTCTTTCGCCGCACCTCATTTTCAAGTTGTTGTCTTTAGTTGTAGCCTCAGAGCCAACTCATTCCTTATTCTCGGATGAGTCCATTTTCAACTGAGTCCATTCACATCTTGTAAGTTTCTTCACTCTCGCCTCAGAGGATGTCGTTTTCCTCCGGAGCGTTGTGCTCCCCCCAAGCACAAATATAGTCCTTCTTTGCTCTTGCAAAAGGTCAAAGGTGCCTCAGAGCCATGCACCGTTTTCTTGTTGTTCTCAGCTGTCGGTGGAGTCTCGGGATCGAGTTTCAGGGTCACTGCTGGATACTGGAAAAGACAGACTGGGAAACCAAACTTAAATATCGTCTTCCAATTAGCCATTAATTACCTAGTACCTTCTGTTAATCAAACTTCCAATTCTCCTATTGACAACAATTTAATATATTTGAGAAAAACGTTGCCTTTCCTTCATGAGCTCTCGGCTGTATTGTGATGGACCTTATTTGAACAATTTTAAAGTGGCAGATTACCCCAAACTTAAAATTTCAAGTCTTAACTGTGATTTCTCTCAATTATACTGTGATTTCCAGAAGATCATCCTAATTTCAGGTTACATTCTATTGTTTGTTTTCCTGCCTTTGATTTTATGCAATCCTCTCTATCATCTTTTCACCTTTCCTGATTTGAGCCTTCAATTTCAGACAAAGTTTCCCAATTTTGCGTACAGAATGTACATTATTCATAATTAAGTCATGTTCCAAACATTGCGTCTTCTCTGGTTTGACCTCAGTATTATTGGTGTTATGCTCACTTACCGATATTACTGGACTATCTTGAATTTTTAATTCTCCGCCACTACATCGAAGGCCATTTCTCAGCTGTTCACTTTTCCCATGCTCCAGTTAGGCTCCATTACTCTAATCTAGAATGTGATTTTCATTTGAGTTTCTTGCTTTTGGACTTCTAAAATGCTCCTATCGCTAATTTATTTGTACCGAGCATACTTTTACAAGAGTATTAAAAGAACCAACCGATTACTACCAAATCCAAAATCTCCTCGTTGGCATCTCCTCCTCTATTTTGAACTTGCTGCTTTTGACCTGTGCGTCTTGTTACAGTGGGCACTGGTCAGCCTTGTCGGGCCAACGCAATTTACGAGCAGGCTCTCCATGCATACAATTCAGTCCTATGTCTAAATCCAGAAAATTCCTTTAATTCCAGCTGCTGCTGTGCAAGTGAGGACTTGATACCGCTCTTGCTCTCATAAATTAGTGTTGACCGGTTGGGTTTTCTTTAGACACTCAATTCACCTATATTTGTGTTGTAGTGGTTAGCTCTCGCATGCTCCTACTCCACCTGTTAGACGGCTGTTAAACATTAATCCTAAATTCATGCTGTGTCTCTATGTCCTCCTGGAGACAACGGATGTATCCGCCGTCTCAGGTTTTTTATGTAACAGAAAATCTGAAGTATTGAGGAGAGCCCCAAAGAAACGAGTATCAATAATTTGTTTTCAATTTTGTCATCCTTTCAGCAATTTAAATTAATAAGTTGAGCTTTTCTTCAGATCCAATTTCCTATTCCTCTCAGAATGCTAAAAGGAGCGTCAGCTGGCCTTAGAGGGGTCCCCCATTATTTACGAGGGGGCCACACTCTTCTGCCACCGCTTGCTGTCGTCGCAGCATGTTTTTCTTTAGATACATCTATATTGGTGTCGTATTGGTTAACACACGCATGCTCCTATTTCTCCAGTTGGTCATGCATTCTTTTGCTCCTTCAGCATTCCGTCTTCCATCATTTTGTCATAGTTCCTTTCGCTGCTGGCCACGCAGGCCCCTAAAATGGGCACAACTCCAGCCGTTCGCACCGCCCCGACGTCACCCGCGCGGGGAGGGGCCAGCCTGAAACACAGTGGGCAGGTACAGGTTGGCCACCCTGCCGCCTAGGGGGCCGGATCCCCCTCCCCGCGCGTGCAGCGCAGGCGGGCACGCGCCCCAAAGCAACGAGAGCACACCATCCTTATCCGTTCCTTTTGCTGCTTCTACAAGCACGCGCTCACACCCATGCGCGCTCATGAGCATAACCACACACACGCACGCACACATACCCATTTACGCACGCACACACGCACGTATACTTCAAGCGTCCCATCGCGCGCAAGCTCAAACAGACAACATTAAGCTGACAGAGTTCACAAAGATTACACACGGACACAGAAGACATACAACGGGATTCGAATCCATTCCACATTTCGCTTCTTTCCAACTGCTGCTTAGCAGTTTGGTCATTTTAACTGTCATCAGAACAGATGCACTGACAAATACGCACGTCTTACTTAACTTTTGTGTCGTTTCGTTTCGTTCCTAATAGCGCTGTATATTTCCCCTTTATTCTGCAGAATTTAACTTAAGTGTGCACACAAATTACTTTACCAATTATATCAATATTAAACCCCCCAGAGGCCTCTTTTCCACGTTTTCCCTTTTCACACAGCAGCCGCACAAAACCTTCATCCAATAGCGGTTTTGTCGCAGGCTCAAATTTATCAAACTTTGACAGACGTGCATGCTATTACAGTACGCCTCGACAAATCGGGATCGGACCGTTGCCGCGAAAACGCACCAGCTGCCTCGGTATTCAAAAATGACAGCCCACCGAGTTTACTCTGCCATTTTCTTGCACCAGCGTTTAAATCGAGGAGCCTTGTAACCCACAAACACTTCTAATTCGATCAGTGTCCAAACGACGTGGCTTACGCGCGCTTTATTTTCCTCTGTACCCTTAAAATCTGACCGGATCTCGGCACCCATAACTGGGTCTGGCCGGACCACTTCGGTACCCTTTTAAAAAAGGGTCTGACCGGGTCACTTCCACATTCATGCTCACAGTTACGGGTGCCAAGGCTGCGCACTTTTCCTATTTGCCAAACGCGGTCAGCGCAAGCCTCCCTTTTTTGTTCGACTTTTGACGGAGACTAACCCGGCCACCGAAAATCTCAACAGGTGCGCACTTGGCCCGTACGGCCATTGAGTGCGACTGCAGTGTCTCGGCTTTTCCAGGAACTACATCTGGGGCGGGTCGTTTCCTGTCGCAACAGTGTTCAATCGTATCTGTGTTTTCGCCTCATTCACACAGCTAAAATTTCTATCCTCCATCGGATCTGTCGCCAAACTCAAGTCCACGTTTTATGGGACTTTCTACTATTCTTTTGTTGTAACGATCAACAGCGATGTCCCTGACAACCTGTCCCGTCACGAGCCACACTACTTCGGGCTTCTTTCTTTTTCATCATTCATCATTCTCACCAGACATGTCACTCACTCCGCTGTGCACATTCCCCATTAAGTTTTAAGTTACTGTTCACTTTTTATTTTTTATTTTCTATTTATTTTCCTATTTTTGTTTTACTTTTCCTTTGCTGTTTCTATTTGGGGGCCACTCCCCCTTCAAAAGTCGAATTATGACGACTTTTGACTAGGAGAGACAACTTACTCCCGGGACAGCACATGGCCACATCAGATTCGGTTGTAACTGCCCCCCTCAAGGGGCCAAACCCCCACCTTTCCAAGAATCGAGCATATCGCGGCGACTGTGGGCGAAGCATCTCACCTTAATGACAGCCGCTGGCTGACCGCTGGATTCTCGCTCAAGAAGCGGGCAGGAATTCCCCGGGGGAACACGAATCCTGTTCGTGACGCCAAAAATGTGGTGAATGGTCTTTGTTGTTTCGCTGGTCTCCCAAAAAACACTCAGTGGACGATGGCTGGTCCGGGTAAGGAAGCCCTTTGGTGACACACGGCTGATTGGGAAAAGATTTATTCAACCGATGTCAAAGTGATGTCTCTCCAAAGGTTAGGGTGGCCCCAAGAGCAAAGATGTTTCAGCTCTTGACAGCACAGATGTTCGCCCCAAAAAGGCCCTCGCGCTTCTTGCTCTTGCCCCTTGCGCCCCTGCGCCCCTGCGCCCCTGCTCTTGTCCTTCGCGCCTCACGCGCTCCGTGCCCTTCGCGCTGTTCCTCTCTTTCTATCTGTTCTCCCCCATCATTTGTACCTCGTAAGAAAACAGCTGCGGTCCGAGTCTCACTCTACTGGTTACTTCCGATGCCCTTAAAAGTGCATGGACAAAGGTCTTCCTGGTCACGGACGAATGGCCCTTCCATATTCTAAGTACCTACACATTACTGAAACTAGAGCTTCTCTGTACCGCAAAAATAGCTTAGGGTCTTCTCACTGCTGCAAGGTCGCCATTTAAGGTGACATACAGTGACGCATAGAATCCAAAATTTACCTCACCAGGATCGGGTGGTAGAATGGTTCGTTATCCGCGGTCAGTCCCACCTCGAAGCCCTCCAGTCCATAAAACGGCTTGACCGTTTCCCACTTACTCCTGAAGTGCCTATCCACCAACTCCAGCGGCAAATCACACCTATGGGGCGTCAGACCATCCAAGATCCGCCGTGCCAGCCCCTTCCTCGCCTCAGAATAGCCGCGCTGCTGGTGGTAGAACACTCTCCTACGTCGAACGAGCCGCCTCGCCCAACCCGTCTTCCATTGGTCTCGAGGTCTGGACCTCGCGGACTTTGTCGGCCACACTACCTTACCCCCTAGAGCTTTCATGAGATCCAAAGCAGAGGACTCGATCAGGCTAGGCTCCCGACCTGCTTTCTTGACTAAGGCAGCGGTGGCCCGATGCTCCACACCCCCCGCCAGCAGCTCTTCCAGAACTCTATCCTCCACCAGATCTGGAAGCGACGGGGGGCAGGTCCATTTCTGGGGCGTCGCCCTGGCAGCCAGGGCTCGCCAACGCACACCAGACGCACCGCCTGCCGCACGACCGCACAGGGACCCCCACTTCCACCTCACCTGCTCTCCGGACTTGCCCGTTCCCAACATCTGGGCCACCATCACATTCTTGTGCCTATGATTCCTGTACTTTTCCATAAGCTTCACCATCCGAGCCTCCTCCTTCACGCTCCACTTCCTCTCCCTCCTTCGACCCTTACGTGCCCGGCTCCGCTCTTTACGAGCCGTGAACCACTCCGCTGCATGGGCCTGCCGCTTATGCTGAGACACTCCAACAGCCGTCCGAAAACGGCGCCCACAGTGATCGCAAGCGACCCCTTGTTCGTCACCCACCCTGCGCACGCCTCGGCATTTCGAGACATGACACCGAATAGCATGACTGTTCTCACCCCGTCTTTCGCACTCACGACAGCCGTACACGATGGAGACACCCGCATGCCGGGAAGCGCAATGCAACCCAAACCTACGCATACCAACCACACGCGCCCCACACAGTGGGCAGTCCATGGACTCTCGAGGCAGATGCACCAAGACTTGGTCCGGAGGCCTCGGATCCCTCCTACGCCGCTTCCTAGACGGGCCCTCTCCCGTCTCATTATCCACGCCACCACGGAGAGCAGGTTGCAGCGCTAACACGACCCCCGCCACCCCAACTCTCATACCAGAGGCAACGGAGGCCATTGATTCAGACACCACTGAGGAGTTCTCAAGAGCTTCGCCAGCCGGGGTCCACCCGCTCCTTCGGCCTGACTGACTGTGGCTCTGATCCTGTGCCTCTGTCTGTACGGACTTCCTAACCAAGGAGTTTTTGCAACCATGGCCCGTAGAAGTGACTACAAGCCGTTTGGGGACCCCAAGCAATGCCTCCGGTGGTTCGTCCCCATGGCCCCCGGAGAGGTTGATTAGCTGACCGCGCACGTGCCCAACCTCAAGCACGTCACGGGGAGGTCGCTCGAGCAGCAACAGCCCCTCTGCGAGCTGCGCCTCAGCCGATTTTGGTAACCCAGAACGGCTATCCTGGGTAGTCCGTAAGATATCAGACATGCCTACGGCCCCACTACCGTGAGAACACACAAGAGAACAAAGTCTCCCGATTCTGTTGTGCTATAAATCGAGATCAACCGTAATGCCAATCAGCAGCCGTCCGCTAGGCCGCGCAGCCTAGCAACCAACTCGATAGTCACCACAACCCAACCCACTAAGGAGAGGCCTGCCACAAAGTGTCAGACTCGCCCCCCGTAAAGCCGGCCAACGGACGACTCGCAACCCAACTGCCCGGAGCTACAAAAGCCCAGAGAGCTATGGAGCTCATCGACGGGGAGGAAAGCGGCCTGCAACAGACTAGCCACCACCCCCCGTATATCACATATTCGCCCCAAGAGGATTTGAGAAACACATTTAGCAAAGGTCCAAGCGAGCACACAGGCATCCACGTGACACCCACCCACTCAGCCCGGCCTCCGTTCCATACCACTCGGCGCCGCCCACACCAGTGCGCAGATTCGGGTCATCTCGGTCTCGCTACCATACGGTCACACCCTGCGTACCAACAGAGCGCTGAGCGAACGCTAAGCCAGCCTACAGAGGTGTTAGAGTGCGACTCACAGGGAGAGGAACCGTCCGCCCAACGTCAACCTAGGTCGAGGCCGGCAGGGGCCCTCTCCAAGGCGAGCCTATATTGCCAGTCAGTCAGTTTGGGAAAGTTGAGGGGGGTACCCGGTGGCCGTCGGGAACAGACAGGGACCGGTCGGGAGGGAGGGGGTAAGTCTGGCCGCTGGGAACAAGCGCCCATCCTGGGGAGGTTACGTATGAGCCAAAGCCGGGAACAGACATAAGCTCAGGAGCCTCGCAGTCTCAAAGATTTTCATCCCACCATCAGAGATATCAGACTGTCACAGAGTCCGAGACACTACCGGACACAAGTAGCGCTCAGGGAGAATATTCTCACCTTTCGGGTCAGGAAGGTCGCCCAGCCATGCAGCCCCTTCCCAAAGTCTGCACGCCTACCGATTTGATGAGCCAGCACGGCAATTCTGGCCAACCCTTGTCCCGCACTGTGCAGGAGGATAATGTGAGGGCGCCGTTCCCCCTTAGGCTGATTGCGTTAGCCGGCTAGTGCGGGGGGGCTAAAAACCGCACAGCCGTTACCAGTGGGCACCACGAGGAGGTGCAATCTTACATGACGCGACTGACAGCCAAAGACCAGCCCGCCTCCGGCTGCTCCTTTGAGTGACCGCCATGTCCCGTGACCCCCGGCCTACATGCTTAAGAGAGTCATAGTTACTCCCGCCGTTTACCCGCGCTTCATTGAATTTCTTCACTTTGACATTCAGAGCACTGGGCAGAAATCACATCGCGTCAACACCCACCGTGGACCTTCGCGATGCTTTGTTTTAATTAAACAGTCGGATTCCCCTGGTCCGTTCCAGTTCTAAGCCAGCTGCTTGGCGTCGGCCGAGGCCACCCGCCGGGAGGCAATGGGTCCCATTTTTAGTCTTTGGTATGGTCTTAACTAGGCTGGATGTAATTTTTTTTGTTGGCGTTGATTTCTCCGACTGCCCATAAACGCACCACCGCGCTCCGTGCGCGCATGTGAAAAAGGCGTGCGGACGTGAAAAAGGCGGCTCTGTATGGGAGAGACGTTGAAGAGGAATAAAAACACCCTTGGAAACCAAAACTTGCCCCTCGTCATGACTCGGAGCCGCAACAAATATTTCGGATTTGTGTAGGGTACATTGTGACAGACAGCAAACGAGCAGGTGATCGAGCAAGCCTTGTCTGATACGAGAGCATTGCGGTCGTATGGAGCGTGTTTGAAGTGAACACCAGAGACGAAAGGAACAAGGCAAAGTGTTGTGAAATAAAATATTACCTGTAATACGCATTTTGTTATTTGCTGATTGAAACTGCAAACTAAACTGTGAATTGAAACTAATAGGTGGAGAACTGAACTCTCGCTCTTTATATAGCTGACGTGTCTTGCGCATCCGTTCTGCGCATCTGTAATGGCGGCCTCCGTATGACGTCCGGTCCGCGATTGAGATTAAAAAACAAACAATATTTGACAATAACACACCATCAAGGATTGCACCATCGCATCAAACGATGTGTCGTCAATTATGAATTTTACTAATGTGTTGGGCAGGATGGCTGAATGCGATGCGCGATTGACAACAAACAAGAAGAAAGGCGATTTCAAGTTTTATTTCGAGGGAGATTTTTCATGTCTCGTCCCCAGTTTTGCTATGTGTCTAGGTTGCCATAGTTTCTGTTCGCGTCGCCCCTCTCTTCCTGTGTCACCTCAATCGATGTAACGTGTTTTGTATTTAAGTCCTGTCTGCCCCTCGCTCACCGTCGGATCATTGCATGTGTTACTGTCATGATGTCTGTTTGGTTTCTGTTCCTGTCTTTGGTAATGTCACCCTGTCTTTTTGTTCCACGACTTTGTCGGTCAGTCCTGTTGTTGGTTTTGTTGTACCATGACTTTCTTTAAAAAAAAAAAAATTTAAAAAAAAAAAAATGTAAATTTTTTTGTACCCATGTATAATGCGCACCCCAGATTTTAGGACAATAAATTAGTTAAATTTTGCGCACTATACACGGAAAAAAACAGTACTTTGGGCCATGTGATGTAAGACAAGGCCACAGTTCAGTTAAAAAGATACAGTGTACTGTTTACCTGTCTCACGAGAGCAGTGCACATCGGGATTGCGCACACATTGGACATTGATTCTTGTCTGAATGCCATCCGACGGTTTGTGTGCAGAAGACGACAGGTGTCAATCATTCTCAAATAATGGCACAAATCGAGTGGCTGCTGAGCGTCAGCTTTGTACAGCAATTCAAGAGTGGAATCAGTCCAAGATATCACATTCCCTTATGCAAAAAGGAATCCAGTGACTATTCAACCCACCCTCTGGTTCTCACTGATCTGTCAGAAAGGTTCTCCAATCTGTGCTCAATCAACAGTTGGTGATGAATGTTTGCTGACACTGATGTATGAAGTTGAGTTAGAAAACAAACTCCAGCCGAATCGGCCACTACAGGTTAATTAAAGGCCATATCATAGAAAGTTGTCTTTTGTGTGTAAAAGGTGTATGAACTTTAAACTACCGTTTTTTTCCGTGTATAATGCGCCCCCATGTATAATACGCACCCTAAAAATGGCATGTTGATGCTGGAAAAAAGCCTGTACCCATGTATAATACGCACCCAATTTATTTTTTTTATTTTTTAAGTCCCAATGATAGTCACACACGCAGGGAGGCAATGGGTCCCATTTTTATAGTCTTTGGTATGGTCTTAACTAGGCTGGATGTATTTTTTTTTGTTGGCGTTGATTTCTCCGACTGCCCGTAAAGGCACCACCGCGATCGGTGCGGACATGTGAAAAAGGCGGCTCTGTATGGGAGAGACGTTGAAGAGGAATTAAAAACACCCTTGGAAACCAAAACTTGCCCCTCGTCGTGACTCGGAGCCGCAACAAATGTTTCGGATTTGTGTTGGATACATTGTGACAGCAAACGAGCAGGTGATCGAGCAAGCGTCTGATACGAGAGCATTGCGTTCGTATGGAGCGTGTTTGAAGTGAACAGCAGAGACGAAAGGAACAAGGCAAAGTGTTGTGAAATAAAATATTACCTGTAATACGCATTTTGTTATTTGTTGATTCTATTAAACTATCACATTCATCGCTCATTAGTAAATAGTAGGGGTGTAACGATTCATCGATACACATCGATTAATCGATATAATGCTCTACGATTCATTGGCATCGATGCTAAACGTAAACATCGATTTATATCGCCGTGTTTGACCTCGGACATTAGACGCAACTTTATTTTGAAATCCAGTTCATTGTTGCTTGCTTCCTTTTTCCGGGAGCAGTGCGCGGCGAGTTGTGTTGTGAGCAGAGCAGGCACGTGAAAAGGGAGCCGACAACTACGCGGCTCCTGGGCGAGTGTCCAAGAAGACGAGGAAATTCGCTCCCCTTTGGGCTTCAAGTCATTAGTTTGGAAGCACATTGGATTCCAAAGAAAAGATGGCTCAACGGACAATTAAAAATATTGTAAATAAATAGTTCAGTAATGCACTTTAAAGTTAATAGTATTACAAAAAAAAGAAATAATATTCATTTTTCTTTACTTATATGAGAAAAAATATAGGAATGTGATCAAGTTCAGTGTTAAAATAAGCACTTTGTATACTACAATACTCTCGTAATTTCCTAAATAAAGAGTTTGCAGTACCTTGTTGATTTTGCGTAGGAATTGTTATAGATCAGGATATTGCTCTATATTTTTTATTTAAAAATAAAGATATCGATCGTGGAACACTATATTGTTATGTATCGTGAATGAATCACAGCAGGCTTTAAGATATCGGCAAATATCGTATTGCGGTCCTTTGTATCGATATGATATCGTATCGTGACAAAACCCGCGATTTACACCCCTAGTAAATAGCTGACGTGTCTTGCGCATCCGTTCTGCGCAGCTGACCCATAGTGCGCATGCGCAGTTATACTGCCTCCGTATGACATCCGGTCCGCGATGGAGATTAAAAAACAAACAATATTTGACAATAACACACCATCAAGGATTGCACCATCGCATCAAACGATGTGTCGTCAATTATGAACTTTACTGACTACGTGTGTTGGGCAGGATGGCTGAATGCGATGCGCGATTGACAACAAACAAGAAGAAAGGTGATTTCAAGTTTTATTTCGAGGGAGATTTGTCATGTCTCGTCCCCAGTTTCGCTATGTGTCTAGGTTGCCATAGTTTCTGTTCGCGTTGCCCCTCCCTTCCTGTGTCACCTCAATCAATGTAACGTGTTTTGTATTTAAGTCCTGTCTGCCCCTCGCTCACCGTCGGATCATTGCATGTGTTCCTGTCATGATGTCTGTTTGGTTTCTGTTCCTGTCTTTGGTAATGTCACCCTGTCTTTTTGTTCCACGACTTTGTCGGTCAGTCCTGTTGTTGGTTTTGTTGTACTATGATTTTCTTAAAAAAAATTTAACAAAAAATGTAAATTTAAAAAAATTTGTACCCATGTATAATGCGCACCCCAGATTTTAGGACAATAAATTAGTTAGATTTTGCGCATTATACACGGAAAAAAACGGTATTTTAATTAAAATAAACAATAAACCACATGGAATCAAAAACTTGTTTTTGATCGTGCGTACCACTCCGTTTGAAAAGACATGGTCCAAAGTCCCGTTGTCTGAATCAAACCTTTTAACTCCGGAGTTGGTCTTGCTTTACTGATGACCTCCCGCTTCGACCGAAAATCCAAAGTTGAAAATTGTTTGAGTTTGGATAGGTAATCCTCCATTGTAAA
This sequence comes from Syngnathus typhle, assembly GCF_033458585.1. NCBI lineage: Eukaryota > Metazoa > Chordata > Actinopteri > Syngnathiformes > Syngnathidae > Syngnathus > Syngnathus typhle. The sequence continues at coordinate 8,782,344 of NC_083759.1, read as the reverse complement.
ACGAAATGTAAAAACGAATAGAAAAAAACAATCCATCCATCCATCTTCTTCCGCTTATCCGGGGTCGGGTCGCGGGGGCAGCAGCTTCAGGAGGGACTCCCAGACTTCCCTCTCTCCAGCCACTTCATCTAGCTCATCCCGGGGGATCCCAAGGCGTTCCCAGGCCAGCTGAGAGACATAGTCTCTCCAGCGCGTCCTGGGTCGTCCCCGGGGTCTCCTACCGGTGGGACATGCCTAGGGAGGCGTCCAGGAGGCATCCTGATGAGATGCCCGAGCCACCTCATCTGGCTCCTCTCAACGTGGAGAAGTAGCGACTACTCCGAGTCTCTCCCGGATGACCGAACTTCTCACCCTATCTCTAAGGGAGAGCCCGGACATCCTGCGGAGAAAACTCATTTCGGCCGCTTGTATCCGGGATCTCGTTCTTTCGGTCACGACCCATAGCTCGTGACCATAGGTGAGGGTAGGAGTGTAAATCAACCGGTAAATTGAGAGCTTTGCCTTTTGGCTCAGCTCTCTCTTTACCACGACGGACCGGTACAGAGTCCGCATTACTGCAGACGCTGCACCGATCCGCCTGTATCTCGGGGTCTTGTTCACGAGTGAGGGGAGGATGGAGAAAAAAACAATGTAAAATGAAATAAATGGACGACTGCTCCTCTGTTGTTCACTGTAAATTTGAATTGGAGATCACTTATTCTACAGGTGGGCGCATGAAGCATCCTGGCATCACTAGCGCTCCCTGCCATAAGGCTAGAGAACTTTTTTTTGTTGCCTCCGTTGGGTCTCTTTTCAAAGCCATTTTATTCATCTAAAGCATAGGTGTCAAACTCTAGCCCGCTTGCCAAATTTAGCCCGCAGTGTAATTATATTTGGCCCGCGAGGCAATTTCAAATTAATATTAGAGTTGGCCCGCCGGTATTATACGGCGGCAGCGCTGTAACACCGCATTCATCACTTGTACTACCAATCCCATAATGCTCTGCTGTTGCTTTGGCGCCCATACGTCCGTTCATGACTCCGCCTCATGCCCATATAAGTAGTAAGTAGTTAATTTCTTCCCAGAATGCACCTGAGGTTTTCAAGATGTCGCTGCCTCGATTCGATACTATTGGCTTCCGAGCAGCAGTCCGCTTACCTATGTGAGCAACTTTTTTCCCAATGAAGATGACGAAAACTTCTCACAGAAGACGTCTGACTGATGAACACCTTTGTTTGATAATGACGGTTTCCTCAGCTCAAACCCTAAGCATCCAAGAAAAGATGCCAGGTATCTGGCTTGGCCGCATCAGAGTAGGTCAGTGTGTCGCAAAATGAGCAGTAAATACATTTTCTATGCACTTTTTCTTGCTACTCCAAGGCCTGAATGGTTGATTTATTCATAGTTATGTTATTTTATTTTCAGATTTATTAGCCTGTGTAAGAAGCTAATTTTGACATTTACCTCAGAAGGCTGCAAACAGAAAGGAGGCATTCAATTTTTATTTAAATTTTATTTAATATGCCCATGATATGTTTTATTATTATTATTACTATTATTACTATTATTGTTATTATGTATTCGTATTATTAGTGTTATTATCAACTTGATTTTGCACGCCTGCACTTTTAAGTTATATAAGCCTTCCTTGTTCAATATTCATTGTAAAATCAAAACTTGTTTGATTTCATATTAAAAGGTTCATTTGTTCAACCTTGGCCCGTGGCTTTGTTCAATTTAAAATTTTGGCCCACTGTGAATTTGAGTTTGACACCACTGAAAAGAAACACGACATTACAGACAGATGAGAAAAAACACTAGATATTATATACATCAGCCTAACTACGGAAATTAGTTAATATAGCCACAGTGTTTGAACACTTAAACAGCGACATAGAGACAGACAGCAGTTCCGTCTAACTGCATAGCCTGTCAGCATAGGCAGCCGTGTGATTACGCAATCCTCAGAGGAGGCAAGGCAGGAATTGGCTCCTCCGAGCGACTCATCTTCGGTTTTAACATAATGATAAAAATTCAGCGATTTTGATTCAAAATTATATAAAACTACTGAAATTAAAAGGAAAATGACTTTATAATAAAACAATTGAATTTGTTTTTTCCCCTTTTCATGATGGCACGGGAGGCACGGCCTCCCTTGCCTCCTCTGACCGCACGTCCCTGCTCAGTTACCATTGACAGGGTTCAAACAAAGTTTCTTAGTAAGTCACTTCTGATAAAAATTGCATGCATTTCCTCATTTGCGTTCGAAGCAGCATGAGCTCGTTCACAGTACGAAATATTCTGAAGATTACCGTAATTTTCGGACTAAAAGTCGCTCCGGAATATAGAACGCATTAGCCATAAAATGCACAATAACGTGAAAAAAAAAATATATATATATATAAGTCGCTCTAGAGTATAAGTCGCATTTTGGGAGAAATTTATTCGACAAAATCCAACACCAAGAACAGACATGAACGAGCAACAACAGGCTAAACCAGGGGTGGGCAAACTTTTTGACTCGTGGGCCGAACTGGGTTTTAAATTTGGACCGGAGGGCCAAACCAGGAGCAGATGGACGTAGTGTTTGTGTGAAGTAATATAAGCGACCTGTAAAGGTCATTGCATAGAAGATTTTGGCCTTTAGTAGGTAGTAAAGCATGGATATTCCAAACAAGTTTTTTGAAAACAAATGCGTCTATTAACAGCATTAAAAAAAAAAAAAAAAATTCACTAAAAAACTGCTATCAGTGATTCTCATAAAATACGACACTGTTATTATGAATAACAGTCTCCATCACTTCAGTGCCTGCAGGTCAGATTAATGAAAGGTGTTTATCTTATGAGTACACATCAAACGGCAAACATTCTGACCAAATATATCATCTTGAAGAATCGATGAAAGCATACATCCAAATAAAGTAATCAAAACGGCAACACGGTGAGGGGTATCTGAAAATCTGAGCAGGGATTTAACTCGCAAACACCTGGTAACAGAGGTGAGGAAACGGGAAACACTTCCTTAAAGTAAGCCTTAAGAACTTTACAGGTTAAGATTAGTCGCAAACAGGTGGTGCATCAATGTCCTAGAGCATCCTGCATTGTTTGAAAATGAGAATGGTCGCTAGTGGTGACCACGTGGTGCAGGGACAACAACCTCATGCTGAACGTCGACAAGACCAAGGAGATTGTTGTTGACTTCCGGAAGGGTCACACCCAACACCTGCCTCTGACCATCGACGGTGCTGTGGTGGAGTGAGTGAGCAGCGCCAGGTTCCTGGGGGTGCACATCAGTGAGGATCTCTCCTGGTCCACCAACACCGCATCATTGGCGAAGAAGGCCCAGCGCCGCCTGTACTTCCTGCTGAAACTCAGGCGAGCGAGCGCTCCTCCGGCCGTCATGACTACGTTTTACCGTGGCACCATTGAGAGTGTCCTCTCCAGCTGTATTGCTGTTTGGGGTGGCAGCTGCACTGACTACAGCTTGAAGGCCCTGCAGCCCATAGTGGACACGGCTGGTAAGATTATTGGTGCTTTGCTCCCCTCCTTGAAGGACATTTACACCTCCCATCTCCCCCGCAAGGCGACCGCGATTGTGAGTGATGTGAGTCACCCCGCTCACTCTTTGTTTGATCTTCCGCCCTCTGGGAAGAGATACAGGAGCCTGCGCTCCCGGACCACCAGACTCTCCAACAGCTTCATACTCCAGGCTGTTAGGATCCTAAACAGGATCCTGAACTCGGAGATAGTAGTTAGTTGTGCACTTGTCGCTTGAAAAAGTTGCACGTCTTTGTTTTTTGCGATATGTCTTGCCGGCCTACAGAGGTAACTTTGCATGGTAATTAGTTGGATAATACATTTGTAAGAATTGATGAGGTATCAGGATGTCAAGTGAAAAATTGTTAGAATAAAATACATGACAGGGGGTTAATGAAGATCCATGATTTTAATCATGGAAAATTGCAATGGCACAAACAAATGGTTAATTAACGATCCATGGAGCAAGGATTTGACATCTCTAGAAAATAAATTAATATTAAATAAATGACAAATTGAATGATTCACTGAGCGCAAACAGATGGGGGGCTGGGTGAACTCAGGATGACCTATAAAATAATCTTTCGTAACTAAAAAAACGTTGCAGTACAAACGAAAATTTCCACGGCACAAACCAGCACAAACGAAGCACAAACTATTTTCTTTAAATTTTGCGTGGGGTGGGGGGCCAGCTTCACGCAGGTGTGCTGTGGCCGTAAGGTGGTCGGTGCCTGTCATGGCGGCACCCCACTAACCAACTGGTGGACACCGGTGGTAAGGGATGCCATCAAGCTGATAGACATGGCGTGCTGCTGACCTCGACTCGGGACGTCGTGAGTCGGTGGGGAGAAGACCTCCTCAATTCCACCGACGCGTTCCATAGTGGAAGCAGGGCCTGGAGACTCTGAGGTGGACCATCTAATCTCTGGGGTCGAAGTCACTGAGGTAGTTAAAAAACTCCTCGGAGGCAAGGCCCCGGGGGTGGATGAGATCCGCTCGAAGTTCCTAAAGGCTGAAGGATGTTGTGGGGTTGTCCTGGCTGACGCGTGTCTACAAAATTGCGTAGACATCGGACACGGTACCTCTGGATTGGCAGACTGGGGTATTGGTTCTCGTCTTTAAGAAAGGGAACCGGAGGGTGTGTTCCAACTACAGAGGAATCACAGCCTCCCTGGTAAGGTCTATTCAGGGGTGCTGGAGAGGAGAGCCCGTCGGGAGGTCGAATCTCGGATTCAGGAGGAGCAGCGTGGTTTTCGTCCTGGCTCCTTGAGGGTGCGTGGGAGTTCGCATAACCAGTCCACATGCGTTTTATGGACTTGGAGAAGGTGTTTGACTGTGTCCTCGGGAAGTTCTGTGAAGGGTGCTTCGGGGGTACGGGGTGCCGAACCAACTGATAAGGGCGGTTCAGTCCCTGTATCATCGATGGCAGAGTTTGGGCCGCATTTCCGGCAGTAAGTCGGATTCGTTCCCAGTGAGGGTTGGACTGCGCTTTCTGACTGATTCTGTTCATAAGTTTGATGGACAGAATTTCTAGGCGCAGCCGAGTCGTTGAGAGTGTACGGTTTGAGGACCTCAGCATTGCATCTCTGCTTTTTGCAGACGAGGTGGTGCTGTTGGCCTCTTCAAGCCATGATCTCCAGCTCTCACTTGAGCGGTTCACAGCCGAGTGTGACGCGGTCGGGATGAGGGTCAGCACCTCCAAATCTGCAGTGCAGCTGACTGTTATGGCGGTGCACGCAGTTGCAGCGGCTCAGTGCTCTCCGATCTACGCAGTTTGTTTTTTGTTAGTGTTTGTACTCTCTGTTTGTCGATCATACACCACCTACAACCGGCAGGAGCTCCTCAGGATAGGAGTTTGCTGCGATTCGAGTGTCACAGCGGAGTTCCACCACTCTCAAAACACACCGGAGGATATCATCAGGCGCCCCGCCTCCCCTTGGATCACCATCCCCGCTGGAAGGAAGCAAAGGCAGCGCAGAGAGAGGAGGCAAAAGCGGGGCTGAAGGGCCGGCGCGCTAACCAGGGTATGGAAGCGGCCGTTCAAACCACCGCTCCCTAGCCTGTTTCTCACCAACGCTCTCACTAACAAAATGGATAAACTAAGGCTACAGATCTCAGCGAACCGGACCGTGAATGACTGCTGCATGCTGCTGATCATGGAAACCTGGCTTCATCCACTCATACCGAACTCTGCTATCGAGCTAGCAGGCTACGCCACACAGCGTCATGACAGGACTGAGAACTCCGGCAAGAGCAAGGGAGGGGGGCTCTGTATGTACGTCAATAACAACTAGTGTACTAATATGGTGACTGTAGACCAGTGGTCACCAAACTACGGCCCACGGGACCGTTTAATCCGGCCCGCCAACCCTGAACAAATTGTAATGTTAAACTTTTTTTTTTTGGTCATTTTGCCTGCAATGACTGCGTTTCCCCAGTAGATGGGGAAGCGCTCGCTTGCGCATTTACGACCGGAAGCCGTGTCAGAAAGCTTGGTGCACACTCACAAGTGCGTGTACGTACCCAGTAGTACGGACATGGCGCACTCGCGCTCTATTTGTATCAGTCCCGAATTTAAAGCGTGGGCTGTGACGACAGCATTCTTGTAATTCGCGCGCTAAGCTTTCAGATGCAGTTTTGCGCTAAAGCCACCCACAAACCTTCCCCTGGAATCCTTCCATTAAAATGAGTCGCCCAAGGAAAAGCAAGGTGGACACAGTGCCGAGCGTTTAAAAGAGAGTGGCCAATTTGGCTCGACGTACGCGACGTGACGTTCAGCCACATGAACGTCAACATCAACCCGTCACAGATCGAGGTAAACAGAACGACACCTCGGATCTCGCCTAAGAATTGCCACAACAAATTTTACTGCAGACTATGACGCACTAGCAAACTTTAACAAAAAAGACAGCGGTGTCTACAAGCCTACTGGAACCTACAAAAGGATTATAAGGAAGGAACACAAGAACTTTAAGAGACTGCTCATATGTGTCAGAGAGATTCTGCTCTGACAACTGAGCTGAACTTTTATCTGTTAAGATTGTGCATGGCACAACAGAAAGTTAATGTTCCATGGCTTTTTTTTCTATGAAGAACCCAGAGAGAGTTATTTAGTTCTTATTCATTTCCTGTTTTTTCTGTGAAGAACTCAGAGAGGGTTATTTAGTTATTATTTATTTCATTAATAGTGTTATTATTTGTTTCCTGACTTTTTTTCTGTAAAGAACCTGGAAAGGGTTATTAAATAACCGTTATTTGGTTATGTGTGGCTTTCTGGAAAACAATACATTTTTTAAGCTCCCCTACGATCGTCACACTTTTTCTGTTACAAACTGAAGGGAAAAGTTATGTGGCCCTCACAGGAAAAAGTTTGGGGACCCCTGCTGTAGACAGTCACTGCTGCCCGGACCCTGGAGTTTGCGACTATTAAATATAGGCCCTTTTACCTCCCTCGTGAATTTATCGTAGTCATGACGACTGTTGTCTACATACCTCCGGCGGCTAATGCTAAGATAGCTATTGGACTATTACATAGCAGTATTAGCAGCCAGCTGAGCAGATATCCTGACGCAGGCCACATCATAGCAGGGGACTTTAATCATACAGACTTGAAAGCAGTACTTCCTAGATTCCACCAGCACGTTAAATGTGTCACTACAGGAGCTAACACTCTGGAGAAGGTCTACTCCAACATCAAGCTAGGCTACAGGGAAAAACAGCTACCTCACCCCGGCCAGTCTGACCACATATCACTGCTATTAATCCCTGCATATACCATCATCAGGAAATCTGCTCCTGTCATCACTACAACTGTTAAAACCTGGCCTTATGATGCCTCTCGGCAGTTGCAGGACTGTTTCGACAAGACTAACTGGGACATCTTCGAACACCGGGACCTGTTTTATATCAAGCACTGCACAGACACTGTCACGGTGGACAAACTTATACGGATATACCCCAACCAGAATCCCTGGATGACCCGGGAGGTCCTTCGGCTGCTGGAGGAGAGGGACACCGCTCTGTCCCTCAGATCTGAGGATGGGGCTCTCTACAGCGCAGCCAGAGCCAACCTGAGGAGAGGCATCAGAGAGGCCCAGCTGGACTACAAGAGGACGATTCAGGATCACCTGGACAGCAACAACAGCAGGCAGGTGTGGCAGGGAGTCCAGCATCTTACTAACTACAGGACCACCATTGGAGCTGCTGAAGGGGACGCCTCACTGGCCCTTAACACCTTCTTTGCCCGGTTCGAGTCTGACCCACCTGAAGCGGCCACATCGCATCCCACAGTCCACAGCAGCTTCACCCTGACAGTGGAAGAGCATGAGGTGAGGCGCACGCTGCGGACCATCAACCCGAAGAAGGCTGCGGGTCCTGACGGCGTCACTGGGCGTGTCCTGAAGTACTGCGCAGATCAACTGGCTGGGGTCTTCACCAAGATCTTCAACCAGTCCCTTACCCAGTCCACAGTCCCATCCTGTTTAAAATCCTCCACTATAGTCCCCCTGCCCTAGAAACGCCATATCACCAGCCTTAATGACTACCGGCCAGTCGCACTCACACCGGTGGTGATGAAGTGCTTTGAAAAGCTGGTCCGGGGTCAGATCACATCGCTCCTGCTCTGAGGTTTTGACCCCCACCAGTTTGCCTACAGGGCTAATAGCAGTAGCTACAGCCCTCCATGCTGTTCCACCTGGAGCAGCCTGGGAGCTATGTGCGGATGCTCTTCGTGGACTTCAGCTCTGCTTTTAACACCATCCTCCCCCACAGACTGGGGGACATACTGGGGGACCTGGGACTTGCACACAACACCTGCATGTGGATTAAGAGCTTCTTGACAGGCTGCAGCCAAAGAGTGAGAGTGGGCCGTCATACATCCACACCTCTCAGCCTTGGTACCGGTTCCCCACAGGGCTGCATACTGAGTCCACTGCGCTACACGCTCTACACCAGGGGTGGGCAAACCTTTTGACTTGCGGGCCGAACTGGGTTCTAAATTTGGACCGGAGGGCCGAACCAGGAGCAGATGGACGTAGTGTTTGTGTGAAGTAATATAAGCGACCTGTTGGGAAAAATATACTTTTATCATTGGATTCTATGTATCTACCTATGTGTGCAAAATCTTCTACAGGATGTGACATTTTGTCCTCGTGATGTTGACTTGGGAACATATGGCTGGCTAAGGAACTCATGTCTGGAGTCACGAGTCGCGCTATACAATAAGCCCCATTGTTAGCTATCCATACACAGGACATGAGGTTGTCATGCGATAAGCTGAAGCAGACAAACGCCCTATTTAAGTAGAGGCCATGAGAACGCCACAGGGGTATCCGTCCCATAGGCACTAAGACTACGTCTAGCTAAAGTCACGAGCCGACCATACCGCTTCTGCCCGAGATAGCATATTGTTGTGCTGTGGAATGTCCTTCCTGTCTAAAGAAGCTATGCATTCATGTACACTTGCCCCATTGTTTGTTCCTCAATAAAAGGCACAACCAAACTGAGGGAGGGCGCAGATCCCAACCACACTCGCTGTGTCTGGGATTGAGCCCATCTGCAGATGATCGCTCGCCAAAGAAGAGATGTCCTGCCTCTGTGAGATTCTTTTCAGAAAAATGTTGTGAACCCAACATTTTGTGGTGGCCCGTACGGGGATTCCTGGAAATCTGCTCGCTGATCCGAGGAGTGTTGAAGACGCCGAATCCGTGCACGGCAGGGGTCAAAGGACGCCTGAAGGAAAGCCCTGGGGAGCAACGTTCATCCGCGAGGCCGGCCCAGTTCAGCACCTCTCGGCGGCGACGATTGACGGAATCTTCAAGAATCTTTCGCAGACTCGGTGAGACCTCTTCGTTGGCTGCGTGGTTGGGGTATTTTAGTCCCCAGAAAAAAGGGTACCCGGGTAAGGACGGCGGAGTCCTTGTGAATTCCAAGTAAATAGGAATTCGGTCTACTTGTAGACATAAATACACCTCGTTGTGTTGAGAAACTTCCGCAGTGTGAATGTGTGTGAATGGTAGCACTTATGTGCTGCATGTAATATAGTGGGAAGAAATAACGAATTTCTGTGGAAGCACAGGCAAGAATTCCTCACCAGGAAACTGGTCGAAGCAGGAATTACCACAGAAGGTCGTTATCCCACTACAGAAACATTCCAACTTTAGAAATCCCTAGGATTTGACAGTTGGACTAAATTGTTTAAAATGGGGGGCCGTCAAAGTGTTACTGACAAAAGTATCAGGAGATGAGAAGTATATGTTAAATAACTTTCCAGACAGTAGCGAATGGTTGACAAAATGGAACAAAAAGTATGGTGTGACTGGTCACCTTAAAGTAGATCAGTGGAAAAATGTAGTTGCCAAGCTTGAAGCTAGTGTAATTATGAAAAAAGGAAAGAAAAAAAGGAAAAAGAATTGCAATGTGCAAAGTTATGGTTAAAAGAGGCTGAAAACCAACGCAGAGCTGGACTAAAAGCTAGAGAAGACCGAAAAGCACAACAAAATAACATGACTGGTACAATTTGTTTTGTCAAACCAGAGGACAATGAAGGACAAGGACGACTAAGACAGAGACAAAATGACGCGGCACCACATGGACTTGACGGAATGACTAAGGAAGCAGTTCAAGCACAACCTGAGCGTTCCAGTCTGTATCCCACTAGGGAATTACAGGCCGCAGCTAGAGCTGAAGCTAGTGTGCCCCCACCTTATTCTCCGGTTTCTCACCACACTAGACAAAAGACAGGGCGAATGACGGTCCAGCCGCAGGCTGTCCCAGACAAAATGACTGAACTAACACGCGACAAATACTCAGATGACAAAGGTGATGACCCGATAATGGGCAATTATCCCATGATTCAGGTCCCTAATCCAAATGCCGACGGACCTAATAATCAACACATGTACGTGTTTCGACCTTGGTCAAACAGAGAGTGCAGAGAAGCTGTTGAGGGAATCCCTGATCCACAAGAGGATGTAGAGTCCTGGATCAGAGACATGGAAGGTGTAATACACTCATATAAATTAAATTGTAGGGCGGCGGGAGAAGCCTTCCAGTGCTCCATCCCCCGTTTATGGGGAAGAGTGAGGGGAGATTACTCAGGTAGAACTAATCAAGGGGAAATTTTCCAATACCCAAATGATGGACAATTAAGAGGTCCTTATTTGGCTCAATTAAACGCTTTATGGGACCGATGTAGAACAACATTTAGGAGACGAGCTGATTACGGACGTCTGGCAGGGATAAAACAAAAATTGGGTGAAGATGTTGATGACTTTAGAGTGAGATTTGAAAAAGAATTTAGAGTTCACAGTGGAATCCCTGTAGACGACCAAGACGCAGACCCTTACCAACAACAATTAAAAAATGCCCTTTTAAATGGAATGGAACCCAAAATCAGTGAATGGATTCGAAAACACAATGTAGAGGTAGACACAGCCAGTGTTACTACCGTAATGCAATGGGCTAGACACGCCGCTAAAATTGTAAAGAAACCTAAAACTCCCACAGGGTCAGCCGGAGTTTTTTGGGTAGACTCGGACTGCATGGAAGAATCAGAATTCTTCTATCACTTCGTCTGTACTGTTACTACTCGATCTTAGTGCTGCCTTCGACACTGTAGACTTAGATATTTTATTAGGGCGTCTTAAAAGTTGTGTTGGTATTTCAGGGTCAGCACTAGGCTGGTTCCATTCCTATCTATCAAACAGGACGCACCGAGTGGTCCATGGCAATGCGTCCTCGGAGCTCTATAATGTTACGTGTGGTGTCCCACAGGGATCGGTTCTCGGACCAATTCTTTTTAATATTTATATGATTCCGCTTGGCGACATAATACGTAAATATAATATTAGTTTTCAATGCTATGCGGATGACACCCAATTATATATGCCGTTATCGATGACAGATCCGCGGGATTCTTGTAATCTTGAGGCGTGCCTTGCGGAGATCAAGCAATGGATGTCTTTCAATTTCCTTCGTCTTAACCCAGATAAAACTGAGATGTTGATAATTGGGCCAACTCGTTATCAACATTTATTCAAGGAAACCGCTATAACTATAGATAACCGTACTATCACTCAAAGCAATACTGTAACTAATCTCGGGGTAATATTTGACCAAACTCTCTCCTTTCAAAAGCACATTAAGAATATACCGTTTTTTTACGTGTATAGTGCGCAAAATTTAACTAATTTATTGTCCTAAAATCTGGGGTGCGTATTATACATGGGTACAAAAAAAAAAAAAAAATTTTTTTTTTTTAAATGTTTTTTTTTTTTTTTTCTTTTAAAGAAAGTCATGGTACAACAAAACCAACAACAGGACTGACCGACAAAGTCGTGGAACAAAAAGACAGGGTGACGGTACCAAAGACAGGAACAGAATGACAGTAACACATGCAATGATCCAACGGTGAGCGAGGGGCAGACAGGACTTAAATCACAAAACACGTTACATCGATTGAGGTGACACAGGAAGAGAGGGGCGACGCGAACAGAAACTATGGCAACCTAGACACATAGCAAAACTGGGGACGAGACATGACAAATCTCCCCCGAAATAAAACTCACCTTTCTTCTTGTTTGTTGTCAATCGCGCATCGCATTCAGCCATCGTGCCCAACACACTTAGTCAAAAAAATCCATAATTGACGACACATCGTTTGATGCGATGGTGCAATCCTTGATGGTGTGTTATTGTCAAATATTGTTTGTTTTTAATCTCCATCGCGGACCGGACATCATACGGAGGCCGCCATTACAGATGCGCAGAACGTATGCGCAAGACACGTCAGCTATATTAAGAGCGAGATATGTTTTCTTCCTATTAGTTTCAATTCACAGTTTAATTAGCAGTTTCAATCAGCAAATAACAAAATGCGTATTACAGGTAATATTTTATTTCACAACACTTTGCCTTGTTCCTTTCGTCTCTGCTGTTCATTTCAAACACGCTCCATATGACCGCAATGCTCTTGTATCAGACGCTCGCTCGATCACCTGCTAGTTTGCTGTCTGTCACAATGTACCCTACACAAATCCGAAACATTTGTTGCGGCTCCGAGTCACGACGAGGGGCAAGTTTTGGTTTCCAAGGGTGTTTTTATTCCTCTTCAACGTCTCTCCCATACAGAGCCGCCTCTTTCCCGTGCGCGCACGGAGCGCGGTGGTGCGTTTACGGGCAGTCGGAGAAATCAACGCCAACAAAAAAAATTACATCCAGCCTAGTTAAGACCATACCAAAGACTATAAAAATGGGACCCATTGCCTCCCTGCGTGTGTGACGATCATTGGGACTTAAAAAAAAAATAAAAATTAAAAAAAATTTTTTAAAAATTCATAAAAATTGGGTGCGTATTATACATGGGTACAAGCTTTTTTCCAGCATCAGCATGCCATTCTTAGGGTGCGTACTATACATGGGGGCGCACTATACACGGAAAAAAACGGTAACCAGAATTGCGTTTTTTCACCTTCGTAATATTGCAAAGATTCGACCGATCCTCTCGACCGGTGATGCAGAAACTATTATTCATGCGTTCGTCACGTCGCGCCTGGACTACTGTAATGTACTATTATCGGGTCTTCCTAAGTCCCGCATTAAAAGTCTACAGTTAGTACAAAATGCTGCTGCAAGGCTGCTCTCTCGGTCAAGAAAATTTGATCACATTACCCCAATACTAGCCAACTTACATTGGCTCCCGGTCTTTTTAAGATGTGATTTCAAGGTTCTTCTATTAACCTATAAATCACTACATGGCTTAGCGCCTTCATATCTCGTCGACCTAGTTGTTCCTTATGTTCCGTCTCGTAACCTTCGTTCGCAAAACGCTACCCTTTTAGTGGCACCGAGGGCCAAGAAAATGTCTGCAGGCTCTAGAGCATTTTCTATTCGGGCTCCAGAGCTTTGGAATGCCCTACCAATGGATATTAGAACTGCTACCTCAGTAGAAACATTTAAGACACGTCTAAAGACACATTTCTATGACATGGCCTTTAACTAACCTGTAGTGGCCGATTCGGCTGGAGTTTGTTTTCTCTCCCTCTCCACTCCCTCCCTCCCCGGCCGGGGAAGTGGTTAGGTGGCACCCATGCTGACAGCAGCTATCTGGATTCTCGTGGGTTAATTCAGGATGGGGGAACTGCAGCTCAACCTCCTTGTAGACACTGCCAGGACAATTGAGGGCTCCTTCGGCAGCCCTCTGCTCTGACATGGACATCCACTTTTTATTTCATTGATGTTCATGTTGTATCATTTGTGCCCTCTCTGCATCCATTCCAACCTGGTGATCCTGAAAGGGGGATCCTTCCATCTGTGGTCCCTTCTCAAGGTTTCTTAATTTCCCCCAGTAGGGGTTTTTTAGTTTTTCCTTGCCCTTTTGGGAGATCAGGGGATGCTTTGAGAATAATTGTCAATTTCTGTCTATGTGAAGCCCTTTGAGACTGCTTGTGATTTAGGGCTATACAAATAAACTTGACTTGACTTGACTTCTATCAGAACCACCTGCCCTATCGAGGCCGAGGTGGGCGCAGAGGAAATTTCAGGGGGAGAGGTAGAGGATCAGCATCCAAAAATCCTCCCCACTAGTCTGGTGACCCCAATGCCTGCTGGCATTGTGGAGGACAAGGCCACTGGTCCAAAGAATGTCCTAAAAAGAAAAAAGGACCGCGGCCAGAACGGCCAGAACAGAGCGCATGACTAGATGAGGAGGATAAGCATGATCTCATTGAAGGTTTTTACAGCAGTCGAATCATTGAGTCACTTAAAAGAAAAACCATTCATAGATTTGATTGTTAATAAACAAAAAGTAACCTTTTTGTGTGATTCTGGCGCCTGCACATCAGTTTTAAGACACAAAGTTAAAGGCCTGACCACTGGAAAGCAATCAATTTGGGTCAAAACAGCTAATGGTCAGACATACCTAGAACACATGACACTACCACTAAAGGTTAAAGATCCAGAAACAGGCAGTGTGATTTCAGCACCAGTCGTCTACTCACCTCACTGTCCTGTAAATCTCCTGGGAAGAGACTTAATGTCAGCCCTAGGCATAGCTGTGTTCCCGCTAAAAGATGGGATGACAGCCGCCAGAGTGCCACACCTCTTACTCACAGAGGGAGATGAAGCTGTTTACTATTCACTTGATTTCCCACACTCCCTCTGTGACAGAGAAATGGCAGATCTGATCAAATTTGCAAAATCCATCATTTCTGATTTACAAGATGAAATGCAGTACACCAAATTACATGTCAAAATGAAAGTTTCATCATGTTCAGATGTTGAATATAGTGAGGAGTTCCTAAACAAGCCCTCCGTTCCAGTGTCCATTGACTACATATATTCTGATCACAGATCATTTGCAGGTGCCACAGTAATCTTACCCACAAATCTAAAAAACATGTATAGAGGAGGATCAGTGCCTCACGTGTCACTTTTGAAACCAGAACATATTCAGTGGAAAGACACAGGTCCGAAGCTAAAAATAGCTGTTGCAGCTACTGATTATAAGCCTTGTGAAACAAGTTGTGAGTACAGCCCAAGCTGTGACATGTACAGACATAAATTCTGCATGTTATTCACAGCTACTCCAAAAATCCATGCCCTAGAATGACAGACAGCAACTATTGCATTTTCAAGGAGGATGAAAACGATTTGAAGAGTGTAGATCCTGTTGTGTGGGCCACAGGCCCAACAGATGTTGGTCTGATTACAGCGATTCCACCTGTGGAAATTAAACCAATATCTTCTTACAGACCCAGAGTAAAACAGTACCCTTTGAAGCCTGAAGCTTCTATAGGCATTGAACCAGTCATTAAAGATCTATTAAAAGCAGGAATTATTAGGAAATGTAATGACTCTCCATGTAATACACCTATATTCCCAGTTCAAAAAGCAGAAGCATCAAAATGGAGAATGATCCAGGATTTGAGAGCTGTAAATGATGCAGTGCAGACCAGGGCACCAAATGTTCCTGATCCACACACATTACTAAATTCATTGCAGCCAAATAGGACTCATTTCACCGTGATTGATTTGAGTAATGCATTTCTCTCTATTCCTGTAGCTGATGATTCTCAGTATTGGTTCGCATTCACATATAAAGGTCAGGGGTACACCTACACCAGATTATCAT
Source organism: Syngnathus typhle (assembly GCF_033458585.1). Classification (NCBI taxonomy): domain Eukaryota; kingdom Metazoa; phylum Chordata; class Actinopteri; order Syngnathiformes; family Syngnathidae; genus Syngnathus; species Syngnathus typhle. The sequence continues at coordinate 8,766,697 of NC_083759.1, read as the reverse complement.
AAGGTTTTACCGACAGCCCAACCATTTTCACACAGGCTATCATGAACTGTATGGCTGGTTTCACACCTTCATCTGAGAGTCAAGTTTTGGTCTACCGTTTTTTTCCGTGTATAGTGCGCCCCCATGTATAGTACGCACCCCTAACAATGGCATGCTGATGCTGGAAAAAAGCTTGTACCCATGTATAATACGCACCCAATTTTTATGAATTTTTTTTTTAATTTTTTTTAAAAATGTTTTTTTTTTTTTTTTCTTTTTTAAGTCCCAAAGATCGTCACACACGCAGGGAGGCAATGGGTCCCATTTTAAAAGTCTTTGGTATGGTCTTAACTAGGCTGGATGTCATTTTTTTTGTTGGCGTTGATTTCTCCGACTGCCCGTAAACGCACCACCGCGCTCCGTGCGCACACGGCGGCTCTGTATGGGAGAGACGTTGAAGAGGAATAAAAACACCCTTGGAAACCAAAACTTGCCCCTCGTCGGGACTCGGAGCCGCAACAAATGTTTCGGATTTGTGTAGGGTACATTGTGACAGACGGCAAACTAGCAGGTGATCGAGCGAGCGTCTGATACAAGAGCATTGCGGTCGTATGGAGCGTGTTTGAAATGAACAGCAGAGACGAAAGGAACAAGGCAAAGTGTTGTGAAATAAAATATTACCTGTAATACGCATTTTGTTATTTGCTGATTGAAACTGCTAATTAAACTGTGAATTGAAACTAATAGGTGGAGAACTGAACTCTCGCTCTTTATATAGCTGACGTGTCTTGCGCAACCGTTCTGCGCATCTGTAATGGCGGCCTCCGTATGACGTCCGGTCCGCGATGGAGATTAAAAAACAGACAATATTTGACAATAACACACCATCGAGGATTGCACCATCGCATCAAACGATGTGTCGTCAATTATGAATTTTACTAAGTGTGTTGGGCAGGATGGCTGAATGCGATGCGCGATTGACAACAAACAAGAAGAAAGGTGAGTTTTATTTCGGGGGAGATTTGTCATGTCTCGTCCCCAGTTTTGCTATGTGTCTAGGTTGCCATAGTTTCTGTTCGTGTCACCCCGCTCTTCCTGTGTCACCTCAATCGATGTAACGTGTTTTGTATTTAAGTCCTGTCTGCCCCTCGCTCACCGTTGGATCATTGCATGTGTTACTGTCATTCTGTTCCTGTCTTTGGTAATGTCACCCTGTCTTTTTGTTCCACGACTTTGTCGGTCAGTCCTGTTGTTGGTTTTGTTGTACCATGACTTTATTTAAAAAAAAAAAAAAAAAAAAAATTAAAAAAAAAAAAAAAAAATTTTTTTTTTCTTTGTACCCATGTATAATACGCACCCCAGATTTTAGGACAATAAACTAGTAAAATATTGCGCACTATACACGGAAAAAAACGGTACGTTGATGATATTTTAATTGCTTCAGAAACAAAGGAAGCATGCAGACGTGATTCACTACTCCTTCTGCAACACCTAGGCCAGACAGGAAATAAAGTCAGTAAACAGAAGTTACAATGGATAAAACCAGAAGTGAATTATCTTGGTCACACACTCTCAGCAAGGGGAAGAGCAGTACAACAGGGCAGGAAACAGGCTATATTAGATACACCACGACCTGTCACAAAGAAACAACTTATGTCTTTCTTAGGACTGTGTAATTACTGCAGAGCCTGGGTTCCACTCTATGCTGAGATGGCTCAACCATTGATAGAGGTAGCTCATGGACAGCCATTAGCACTCAAAGATAAAATCACGTGGACACCAGAAGCAGAAGAAGCATTCACAAAATTGAAATTGGCATTGGTTCAAACAGCAAATTTGATCCTACCTGACTACAGTAAAAGGTTTATGCAAACAGTGGACTGTAAAAATGGGTTTATGACATCAGTACTGACTCAACAACATGGCATGAAATGGCTACCAATAGCTTTCTATTCCAAAAGACTTGACCCTGTAGCTAGAGCTTTGCCACCATGTGTTCAAGCTATATGTGCTGCTGCAATGGCAGTAGAATCGTCAGCAGATGTCATCTTTTTCCATCCCACAGACCTGTTTGTACCACATGCTGTTGATGTGTTGTTACTTCAAAGTAAAATGAATACGCTGTCTCCAGCCAGACATTTGTCTTATACAGCTCTGTTACTGTCACAGCCACACATAACCATTAAACGCTGCACATTATTGAATCCAGCTACCTTACTCCCTACACCAAATGATGGAATACCTCATAATTGTGTAGAGGAAACTGAACAGCTGCAGCTACCCAGAGCAGATTTGTCAGACACACCACTCACCACAGGTAAAACGTGGTTTGTAGATGGGTCTTGCTCAAGAACACCAATAGGAAAAACGCAGACAGGTTATGCTGTAGTGGAAAACCCAGATACAGTAATAGAAGCAGCAACTCTTCCTTCGCATTTCTCAGCCCAAGCAGCTGAAATCATTGCGCTGACCAGAGCATGTACTCTAGCAGATGGACAAGACCTAACTGTATACACAGACAGCCACTATGCATTTTCAACAGTTTTTTACTTTGCAAAACAATGGGAAAGGCGTGGAATGATAACTTCAACAGGAAAGCAAATAACACATACACAACTTCTAATCCAGGTCCTCCAGGCAGTAATGTTGCCCACAAAGCTTGCAATTTGCAAATGTGAGGCACACACACGGAGGAAAGACTTGGTATCACTAGGCAATGCCTTAGCAGATAAAATAGCAAAGGAAGCTGCTATAGGCAAATACGGAACCTCAGACCTATTTCTGAGATTGCCGTCAGAAAAGGAGGAACTAATAAATACACAGATCTTGCATGATATGCAACATTCAGCCCCTAAACAAGAACAGAAAATGTGAATTGCTAAAGGTGCACACCTGACAGACAAAGACATATACATTGTAAATAATAAGCCTGTTCTCCCTAAATCCCTTTTTAGAGCAGCTGCAATTTCGACACATGGAAGTACTCATGTGTCGACAGGGGGGATGCAGGAGCTAATATCACAACACTTTACAACGTATGGTTTCAATTTATACTCAAAACTTTTTTGTAGAGCGTGTGACGTCTGTATTAAAAAATAATCCACAAGGGAATGTAAAACCAAAGAGAGGAAAATTCCCAGAACCAAATTATCCGTTCCAAATGTTGCATATGGACTTCATAGAACTAAACAGGTGTGGATTGTACAAATACTGTTTAGTCCTAGTAGATGCCTTTTCAAGGTGGACAGAAATAATCCCAGCAAAGAATGCAGATGCTATAACAGTAGCAAAGGCTATCTGCAAGACCATCATTCCCAGTTATGGTATCCCAGAGACCATTTACAGTGACAACGGACCACATTTTGTAAATTCAGTCATTCACAAAATGGCTGAACATTTGCAGATTACATTAAAAAAAATCATTGTGTCAGGAATGAGGTGAGCCAGGGCGACCAAATGCAGCTTGGACTAGGATTTATTGAAGGGAAAGGGAGTGGGAAGGGAGTCAGGTGGGGAAACGAAGACACAAACGGGATAGAGACTCACGGCCAGCAAACAGACAGAAGTCTTCTTGGACACTTGGATACTTGGACACTTGGACAAGGATAAAATTCTGACCGTGAGCCTCCAGACAGACCGTGGAAAACCAAACGACAGGAACACTGGGCGCGGACAGGGACGGATCACAACAGTAGACACCGACAGGGAGAAATACACGGGCAGGGCTTAAATACACAGGGTAACAAGAGGAACCAGGTGACAGACATTACGGTAACGAAAGGGGTGTGGCCGAGGGAAGTGCAGGCAGCACGTGCTCTGGCACGGTTGTGACACATTGTTCCTATCATCCATCGAGTGCTGGCCTTGTTGAACGGACAAATGGAACAATTAAAAATAGATTAACCAAATGCATGGCAGAAACAGGAAGACCATGGCCCGAATGTCTAGATTTGGTAAAACTCTATATGAGGATTACGCCCTGCAGCAAGGGTTTAACCCCTTATGAGATCATTCATGGCAGAGCATACAGGCTCCCTCTGTTCTCACATGATTTAGACAAAGCGGCAGAAGAGCTAACTCTAGCTGACTACATGATCAAAACCATGCAAATGAAAGAAGTCTCAAATGCAAATTTACTGCCCTCCACTCCTTTATCTCTACAGGATGACTCAGCGAAACCAGGTGACTGCTTCTTCATCAAAGTAATCAAAAGAAAAACGTGGTCTTCACCCCGGTGGGAGGGACCATTCCAAGTCCTACTCGCCACACCCACAGCTGTCAAGATTGCAGAAAGACCCAGCTGGATACATCTCAGCCACTGTAAGCTGCAGAGAGTGCTTGGCTCCTAGGCCCCGGTCAGGGCGAAGCCTGGCTACAAAGGGGGTGTCAATTATAGTTTGGCATCAGTCTCAAACCGGTGAAGAACTTAGAACCCTGACCATTTAGCTCCCTGGGGGTTCAGGTGGCTCTGTGGAACTGAACGGAAAATGGCACTCAGAGGAGTGCTTGTCTGTCCTGTGGCTGTAGCATGCTTACCAATGACCGGTTGTCATTCTCTTGATTCGAGCGGAAGTTCCACTTTCCCCTTGAGGATCCTGGACACTCCATGTCATTGGTAAGCATGCTACAGCCACAGGACAGACAAGCACTCTGAGTGCCATTTTCCGTTCAGTTTATCTTTATATATTTTGTCAACAGTTCGGTTGTCATTCTCTTGATTCGAGCGGAAGTTCCACTTTCCCCTTGAGGATCCTGGACACTCCATAACTGTTGACAAAATATATAAAGATAAACCCAGATATACCCCATGCAGACAACATGTGGTACCAGTATGTATTCATGTTGGCCGAAACATACAATCAAACTAAATGTTATGTATGTTCCATCATGCCACGATCAAGTCAACAGCCTGTCCTACATGCCCGACCCATGCCAGAGAAAGATGCATGGTGTTTCGCAATACTAAGGGCTTTTGGGTTCAATCCCCTCAAAGGACTCAGACGGTCGGGAACTACTGAGGCACAACTAGCCGCCTATCCCTGTTACAACATCTCAAGGCCATTCACAATAGTGTCAAGACGTTCTGTCGTCACACCCGCACCAGTGACTCTCGAAGTGAGTGAAACCATCTCACATCCCCTGTGCTTCCGTCGAAGACGTGTTGATGGAATAAAGGTGGGAGAAACAAAACGCTGCATCACCACCTCACTTCTAGAACCTACCGACGAGACCTCGATGAATACCACAGAAGCAATCAAACAAGTCCTAGCAGGAGGCAAAAATCCCCACTCTATCATCGAAGGGGGATGGTGGCTCTGTGGTCGCCGAGGCTACGCAGTCCTTCCAGGACGATGGGATGGCACATGTGCCCCCGTATATGTGTCAGATCACACTTGTGTTCGTCAGTCTGACACATCTTCAGGAACATCATCAGCGAAAGACACGTGCAGCTGTTGCTCCCACCTTCCGACCCTACGACAGTGTCTGGGGCTCAGACGTACCAGATGAATACAAACTTTGGAGCACAGGACAAAAGGTTGCACTCACACTCTTCCCACAGGCGGGTGTGGCTAGGACTATTCTCCGAATAGAGACTATGGACTACAGGTTGAAGACCTTTGCCAATTTTACTCTAGAGGCCCTTACGGGTTACCAGTCGGAACTGCAAGCCCTGAGACTAATGGCACTGCAGTCCCGAATGGTTTTGGACCTCCTGACTGCCGAAAAAGGAGGTGTGTGTGAAATAGTTGGTACCTCCTGTTGTACCTACATCCCAGGAGAAAATGACACCCACATCGAGTATGCTCTACAAGGACTTCGGAACCTTCGTAGGGCTATGTCCCAGGACGAAACTCCAGCCAAGGATGGCCATCCCTTTTGGTGGCTGCTTTATGGCGATTGGAGGCAACTTCTCTTGAAAGTCGCAGTTCTTTTAGTTGCCATACTGTTATTTCTCTGTATTTTTACATCATGCATCATTCCTTGTATTCGTCACATGATGACTAAGATGTTGACATCAGCGTTTGCTGTCCAGAATATCATGTTGGTCCAGCGTGAACAAGATGAGTGGGACCACCTTGCGTAAATCGCCTACCTATTTGTTTCTTTTCCTTTTTGATGGTCCAGAACATTTCATTATGACGAACATAGCCAAAGCCGAATGGAGAGCTGTAGTTCTGATAAACTCTGGAATGTAAACTTTCATACTTTTTGATGTTACTATACTATATTGTGTAGGCGTATACCGTTTTTTTCCGTGTATAGTGCGCCCCCATGTATAGTACGCACCCTAAGAATGGCATGCTGATGCTGGAAAAAAGCTTGTACCCATGTATAATACGCACCCAATTTTTATGAATTTTTAAAAAAAAAAATTTTAATTTTTTTTTTTTTTTTTTAAGTCCCAATGATCGTCACACACGCAGGGAGGCAATGGGTCCCATTTTTGTAGTCTTTGGTATGGTCTTAACTAGGCTGGATGTAATTTTTTTTGTTGGCGTTGATTTCTCCGACTGCCCGTAAACGCACCACCGCGCTCCGTGCGCGCACGGGAAAGAGGCGGCTCTGTATGGGAGAGACGTTGAAGAGGAATAAAAACACCCTTGGAAACCAAAACTTGCCCCTCGTCGTGACTCGGAGCCGCAACAAATGTTTCGGATTTGTGTAGGGTACATTGTGACAGACAGCAAACTAGCAGGTGATCGAGCGAGCGTCTGATACAAGAGCATTGCGGTCGTATGGAGCGTGTTTGAAATGAACAGCAGAGACGAAAGGAACAAGGCAAAATGTTGTGAAATAAAATATTACCTGTAATACGCATTTTGTTATTTGCTGATTGAAACTGCTAAGTAAACTGTGAATTGAAACTAATAGGAAGAAAACATATCTCGCTCTTAATATAGCTGACGTGTCTTGCGCATACGTTCTGCGCATCTGTAATGGCGGCCTCCGTATGACGTCCGGTCCGCGATGGAGATTAAAAACAAACAATATTTGACAATAACACACCATCAAGGATTGCACCATCGCATCAAACGATGTGTCGTCAATTATGGATTTTTTTGACTAAGTGTGTTGGGCACGATGGCTGAATGCGATGCGCGATTGACAACAAACAAGAAGAAAGGTGAGTTTTATTTCGGGGGAGATTTGTCATGTCTCGTCCCCAGTTTTGCTATGTGTCTAGGTTGCCATAGTTTCTGTTCGCGTCGCCCCTCTCTTCCTGTGTCACCTCAATCGATGTAACGTGTTTTGTATTTACGTAAGTCCTGTCTGCCCCTCGCTCACCGTTGGATCATTGCATGCGTTACTGTCATTCTGTTCCTGTCTTTGGTACTGTCACCGTCTTTTTGTTCCACGACTTTGTCGGTCAGTCCTGTTGTTGGTTTTGTTGTACCATGACTTTCTTTAAAAAAAAAAAAAAAAAAAAAATTAAAAAAAAAAAATTTTTTTTTTTTTTTGTACCCATGTATAATACGCACCCCAGATTTTAGGACAATAAATTAGTTAAATTTTGCGCACTATACACGGAAGAAAACGGTACTCATTTATATACATATGTAGTTATTAGTTCATGTTTTGTTTTCCCATGAATTCCAATGTTAAACAGGGGGGAATGTTGGGAAAAATATACTTTTATCATTGGATTCTATGTATCTACCTATGTGTGCAAAATCTTCTACAGGATGTGACATTTTGACCTCGTGATGTTGACTTGGGAACATATGGCTGGCTAAGGAACTCATGTCTGGAGTCACGAGTCGCGCTATACAATAAGCCCCATTGTTAGCTATCCATACACAGGACATGAGGTTGTCATGCGATAAGCTGAAGCAGACAAACGCCCTATTTAAGTAGAGGCCATGAGAACGCCACAGGGGTATCCGTCCCATAGGCACTAAGACTACGTCTAGCTAAAGTCACGAGCCGACCATACCGCTTCTGCCCGAGATAGCATATTGTTGTGCTGTGGAATGTCCTTCCTGTCTAAAGAAGCTATGCATTCATGTACACTTGCCCCATTGTTTGTTCCTCAATAAAAGGCACGACCAAACTGAGGGAGGGCGCAGATCCCAACCACACTCGCTGTGTCTGGGATTGAGCCCATCTGCAGATGATCGCTCGCCAAAGAAGAGATGTCCTGCCTCTGTGAGATTCTTTTCAGAAAAATGTTGTGAACCCAACACGACCTGTAAAGGTCATTCCATAAAAGATTTTGGCCTTTAGTCGGTAGTAAAGCATGGATATTCAAAAAAGTTTTTTGAAAACAAATACATTTATTAACAGCATTAAAAAAAAAAAAGTTCACTAAAAAACTGCTATCAGTGATTCTCATAAAATACGACACTGTTATTATGAATAACAGTCTCCATCACTTCAGTGCCTGCAGGTCAGATTAATGAAAGATGTTTATCTTATGAGATCATATCAAACGGCAAACATTCTGACCAAATAGACCAAACATTGAAGAATCGGTGAAAGCATACGTCCAAATAAAGTAATCAAAACGGCAACACGGTGAGGGGTATCTGAAAATCAGAGCAGAGCTTTAACTCACAAACACCTGGGAAACGGGAAACACTTCCTTAAAGAACTTTACAGGTTAAGATTAGTCGCAAACAGGTGGTGCATCAATGTCCTTGAGCATCCTGCATTGTTTGAAAATGAGAATGGTCGCTAGTTTCAATCCCTGCTATGCGTACAAATCATATTCAAAATGCATTTTTTTACAACAAACTTGAGAGCCTCTCCTTCATTTTCAGTGTGAACAGTGTTGTTGGTCTCCCTTTTTTGCTAGTGCGTCATAGTCTGGAGTAAAATTTGTTGTGGCAATTCTTAGGAGAGATCCGAGGTGTTGGTCCGTTTACCTCGATCTGTGACGGGTTGATGTTGATGAACGTCACGTCGCGTACGTCGAGCCAAATTGGCCACTCTTTTTTTAAACGCTCGGCACTGTGTCCACCTTGCTTTTCTTTGGGCGACTCATTTTAATAGAAGGATCCCAGGGGAAGGTTTGTGGGTGGCTTTAGCGTAAAACTGTATCTGAAAGCTCACCGCGCGAATTACAAGAATGCTGTCGTCACAGCCCACGCTCTAGATTTGGCACTGATACAAATAGAGCGCGAGTGCGCCATGTCCGTACTACTGAGTACGTACACGCACTTGTGAGTGTGCACAGAGCTTTCTGACATGGCTTCCGGTAGTAAATGCGCAGGCGAGCGCTTCCCCATCTACTGGGGAAACGCAGTCATTGCAGGCAAAATGACCCAAAAAAAGGTTTAATAATACAATTTATTCAGGGTTGGCGGGCCGGATTAAACGGTCCCGTGGGCCGGATGTGGCCCGCGGGCCGTAGTTTGCCCATACCTTCTCTACACGCTCTACACACACACATGCACCCCCGCCCACCGCGGCAACACCATTGTAAAGTATGCGGATGACACCACCGTGATGGGGCTCATCTCAGAGGGGGATGAGTCTGCCTCCAGGGACGAGGTGGTGCAGCTGTCAGAGTGGTGCGGAGAGAACAATCTGCTCCTAAACACAGCTAAAACCCAAGAACTGGTCATTGACTTTAGGAGGAAAAAACAGACATTCCACCACTAATCATCAACGGGGTCTGTGTGGAGAGGGTGTCCTTCTTCCGCTTCCTGGAAGTCCACACCGAGGAGGACTTCACCTAGAGCGTGAACACCTCTGAGCTGCTAAAAAAGGCCCAGCAGAGACTCTACTTCCTAAGGGTGCTCAAGAGGTACAGCATCACACAGAGACTGCTGGTGTCCTTCTATCGGTGCTCCATTGGGAGCATTTTAACATATTGTACAGGACTGTCTCAGAAAATTAGAATATTGTGGTGAAGTTCATTATTTTCTGTAATGCAATTAAAAAACCAAAAATGTCATACATTCTGGATTCATTACAAATCAACTGAAATATTGCAAGCCTTTTATTATTTTAACATTGCTGATTATGGCATACAGCTTAAGAAAACTCAGATATCCTATCTCAAAATATTAAAATATCATAAGTATACTAGTAGGGTATTAAACTAATCACTTGAATCGTCTAATTAACTTGAAACACCTGCAAGGACTTCCTGAGCATTGAAAAACACATCTTGGTTCAAGTAAACTAAATCAGTATGGGTAAGACTGCTGATCTGACTGCTGTCCAGAGGACCATCATTGACACCCGCCACAGGAGGGTAAGACACAAAAAGAAATTTCTCAAAGAGCAAGCTGTTCACAGAGTGCAGTTTCAAAGCACATCCACAAAAAGTCTGTTGGAAGGGGGAAATGTGGCATGAAACGCTGCACAACCAAGAGACATGACCACACCCTGCACTTGGTCTCCATGTGTTGAAGCAGTTTTGAATGCTTCATTGCCTGGTTAGTTAGCCTGTCGCCACATATTAGTTTTGCGGGCTCGACTGGGGAAACATGTCACGTGACCGGGACGAGTGTCTTGACCTGAATTAATTGATCGTCGATAAAAAAAAAAAAAATCTGTGCGGCTTGGCGGCCCGGTACCAAGTGACCCACGGACCGGTACCAGTCCACGGCCCGGTGGTTGGGGACCACTGTGTGTGTGTGTGTGTGTGCGTGTGTGCGTGCGTGTGTGTGCGTGTGCGGGCGTGTGCGGGTGTGTGCGTGTGTGTGCGTGTGTGTGCGTGCGCGTGCGCGCGTGTGCGTGTGCGTGCGTGTGTGCGCGTGTAGTATACAAATACACGCACACACAAAGAACAGTATAACGCGGGATTTGAACCCGACGCAAAGTACCGTTTTTTTCCGTGTATAATGCGCAAAATGTAACTAATTTGTTGTCCTAAAATCTGGGGTGCGCATTATACATGGGTACGAATTCTTTAAATTTTTTTTTTTTTTTTTTTTTTTTTAAGAAAATCATGGTACAACAAAACCAACAACAGGACTGACCGACAAAGTCGTGGAACAAAAAGACAGGGTGACATTACCAAAGACAGACATCATGACAGTAACACATGCAATGATCCGACGGTGACCGAGGGGCAGACAGGACTTAAATCAAAACACGTTACATTGATTGAGGTGACACAGGAAGGGAGGGGCGACGCGAACAGAAACTATGGCAACCTAGACACATAGCAAAACTGGGGACGAGACATGACAAATCTCCCTCGAAATAAAACTTGAAATCACCTTTCTTCTCGTTTGTTGTCAATCGCGCATCGCATTCAGCCATCCTGCCCAACACACTTAGTCAGTAAAATTCACAATTGACGACACATCGTTTGATGCGATGGTGCAATCCTTGATGGTGTGTTATTGTCAAATATTGTTTGTTTTTTAATCTCCATCACGGACCGGACGTCATACCGAGGCAGTATCACTGCGCATGCGCACTATGGATCCGATGCACAGAGCGGATGCGCAAGACACGTCAGCTATATAAAGAGCGAGAGTTCAGTTTTCTTCCTATTAGTTTCAATTCACAGTTTAATTAGCTGTTTCAATCAGGAAATAACAAAATGCGTATTACAGGTAATATTTTATTTCACAACACTTTGCCTTGTTCCTTTCGTCTCTGCTGTTCACTTCAAACACGCTCCATACGAACGCAATGCTCTTGTATCAGACGCTTGCTCGATCACCTGCTCGTTTGCTGTCACAATGTACCCTACACAAATCCGAAAAATTTGTTGCGGCTCCGAGTCCCGACGAGGGGCAAGTTTTGGTTTCCAAGGGTGTTTTTATTCCTCTTCAACTTCTCTCCCATACGGAGCCGCCTTTTTCACATGTCCGCACGCTTTTTTAACTTGTCCGCACTGATCGCGGTGGTGCCTTTACGGGAGTTGGAGAAATCAACGCCAACAAAAAAAAAAACATCCAGCCTAGTTAAGACCATACCAAAGACTATAAAAATGGGACCCATTGCCTCCCTGCGTGTGTGACGATCATTGGGACTTAAAAAAAAAATTAAAAATTTAGAAATTGGGTGCGTATTATACATGGGTACAGACTTTTTTCCAGCATCAACATGCCATTTTTAGGGTGCGTTTTATACATGGGGCGCATTATACACGGAAAAAAACGGTAATACAGAATCGCCTGTTAGCCAATCGCATTAAGTGAATGAGCGACCATTCTTTGTTTCACCACAAGCATTTTAAACTGTACTCACCTATCCTTCTTGATGTGAGCTGCTATCAATCTTGTGCCACACGATAGAAACATCCACTTTCCACAAACACCAATAGAGGCTTTGCAGCTGACGTCATCAGCCATGCCGATTAGCTTGGCGGCCATCTTGCCGGTCACCAGTTCAGTGCCGGTGTTGTGCTTGATTTGGTTCCCCCGTGAGATTTTGTTTCCCCTGCCGCGGGAGCGCGCACGCCTTATTTGGAAAGCGAAAAACCGATGTCGTACGGCGTCGTACGGCTTCAGCACTACGTTGTTTTCAATAAAAACATGAAGAACTCACGTTTGCGTCAGTCAATTTTAATTTTTATAAAGGATTATTCTCATTTGATGTCTTTAAATTCATCCGCGTTCTGTCATTGAAGCGGGGTGCGTTCAAAGACCAGTCGTACAGACGGAATACTCAATAATTCACCAAAAAGCAACAATATAATTACGTGAGCTCTTTGCATAAACCTCAATGCAAAGAAACTCCTCTTTTTGGGTACAGGCTACAAGGAGTATATATTACAAAGGAGACTTTAGTCTTAATTGTGATCATCATTCATCCATCCATCCATTTTATTTTATTACTCAGGTATTTTCAAAGCAAATTAATATTGTTGCATTTATTAATTTGCTTTAACATGACAGCGCAATATAATTAAAAGCTGACACGATAGCAATGTCAAACGTGTTCATTTAAGAAAAAGCCACACACGTTTTGTGATCAAATCTTTCATAACGAGAAGGATTTGAGTGAATTGATTTGGATGAATAATTGAGAAGAAAGTTCAGTTCTGAAGGCTCCTTTTGTCCCAAGCAAAGTGACAGATGGTGGGGAGGGGGGATAAAAATTGTAACAAGAACTCTATAAAAAATGTCAAGTCGTGAGGATATGTTTACCCCCCCCCCCCCCCCCTTTTTTCTTTATTTTGAGAACGGTGAGTGCTGGACTCCAGCAGTTTTTCTTCTGTCTTCCTGGGGGTCCTTTCAGGTTATGTGGAAAATTTGAACAGGTTCCTTCATTCCTAGGCCAAATTACAGGGGGGGAACAAATCCTCACAGCTGCCCCGTGAGAATATGAACCCCCCCCTTATTTTGAGAACCGTGAGTGCTGGACTCCAACTTGTGCTGTGTTTGTGGGGAAGCTACACATGACACAGACAACAGATGGGTAATTATGTCAGGTCTTGTTAACTAATGCATGTGATGATTAAGAAATATATTGAATTACACATTCGTTGTAAATTATTGTAAATGTGCTGCATTGTATGATCTTGCTTTTTTCTTTGTTTACCAGATTCAGTGTGACGAGTGTTGCAGGTGGTTCCATCTTGTATGTGTCGGGGAGCCTCCAACCGAAGGCTCTTTTTTGTGTACAGCATGTACAGAAATTAAATGCTAAATATTTGAAGCTTGCTTGAAGACCATTTTGCTTTTTTTTAATTAAAATTTGTATTTTTTCCATTTTATTTTATTATTTAAAAAAAAAACTTTTTTTTTTTCTTAATAAAGTTCAAAGTTATAATTTTTGATGTATGTTATGTGATTAAGAAACAAAGTTGTTTGACCAAAATAAGGCCAAAAAAATTGATAAAGTGCAGTAATAATGGTATCACTGCACAAATCATCAGAAAAAAACGGCTGGAGTCCAGCACTCACCGTTCTCAAAATAAAGGGGGGGAACATATTCTCACAGGGCAGCTGTGAGGATTTGTTCCCCCCCTGTAATTTGGCCTAGGAATGAAGGAACCTGTTCAAATTTTCCACATAACCTGAAAGGACCCCCAGGAAGGCAGAAAAAAAATTGCTGGAGTCCAGCACTCACCGTTCTCAAAATAAGGGGGGGGAACATATTCTCACAGGGCAGCTGTGAGGATTTGTTCCCCCCCTGTAATTTGGCCTAGGAATGAAGGAACCTGTTCAAATTTTCCACACAACCTGAAAGGACCCCCAGGAAGACTGAAAAAAAATTGCTGGAGTCCAGCACTCACGGTTCTCAAAATAAGGGGGGGGGAACATATTCTCACAGGGCAGCTGTGAGGATTTGTTCCCCCCCTGTAATTTGGCCTAGGAATGAAGGAACCTGTTCAAATTTTCCACATAACCTGAAAGGACCCCCAGGAAGGCAGAAAAAAAATTGCTGGAATCCAGCACTCACCGTTCTCAAAATAAAGGGGGGGAACATATTCTCACAGGGCAGCTGTGAGGATTTGTTCCCCCCCTGTAATTTGGCCTAGGAATGAAGGAACCTGTTCAAATTTTCCACATAACCTGAAAGGACCCCCAGGAAGGCAGAAAAAAAATTGCTGGAGTCCAGCACTCACCGTTCTCAAAATAAGGGGGGGGGACATATTCTCACAGGGCAGCTGTGAGGATTTGTTCCCCCCCTGTAATTTGGCCTAGGAATGAAGGAACCTGTTCAAATTTTCCACATAACCTGAAAGGACCCCCAGGAAGGCAGAAAAAAAATTGCTGGAGTCCAGCACTCACCGTTCTCAAAATAAGGGGGGGGAACATATTCTCACAGGGCAGCTGTGAGGATTTGTTCCCCCCCTGTAATTTGGCCTAGGAATGAAGGAACCTGTTCAAATTTTCCACATAACCTGAAAGGACCCCCAGGAAGGCAGAAAAAAAATTGCTGGAGTCCAGCACTCACCGTTCTCAAAATAAGGGGGGGGAACATATTCTCACAGGGCAGCTGTGAGGATTTGTTCCCCCCCTGTAATTTGGCCTAGGAATGAAGGAACCTGTTCAAATTTTCCACATAACCTGAAAGGACCCCCAGGAAGGCAGAAAAAAAATTGCTGGAGTCCAGCACTCACCGTTCTCAAAATAAGGGGGGGGAACATATTCTCACAGGGCAGCTGTGAGGATTTGTTCCCCCCCTGTAATTTGGCCTAGGAATGAAGGAACCTGTTCAAATTTTCCACACAACCTGAAAGGACCCCCAGGAAGACTGAAAAAAAATTGCTGGAGTCCAGCACTCACGGTTCTCAAAATAAGGGGGGGGAACATATTCTCACGGGGCAGCTGTGAGGATTTGTTCCCCCCCTGTAATTTGGCCTAGGAATGAGGGAACCTGTTCAAATTTGGCACACAACCTGAACAGACCCCCAGGAAGACAGAAAATAAATTGCTGGAGTCCAGCACTCACCGTTCTCAAAATAAGGGGGGGGAACATATTCTCACGGGGCAGCTGTGAGGATTTGTTCCCCCCCTGTAATTTGGCCTAGGAATGAGGGAACCTGTTCAAATTTTCCACACAACCTGAAAGGACCCCCAGGAAGACAGAAGAAAAACTGCTGGAGTCCAGCACTCACCGTTCTCAAAATAAAAAAAAAGGGGGGGGGGGGGGTAAACATATACTCACGACTTGACATTTTTTATAGAGTTCTTGTTACAATTTTTATCCCCCCTCCCCACCATCTGTCACTTTGCTTGGGACAAAAGGAGCCTTCAGAACTGAACTTTCTTCTCAATTATTCATCCAAATCAATTCACTCAAATCATTCTCGTTATGAAAGATTTGATCACAAAACGTGTGTGGCTTTTTCTTAAATGAACACGTTTGACATTGCTATCGTGTCAGCTTTTAATTATATTGCGCTGTCATGTTAAAGCAAATTAATAAATGCAACAATATTAATTTGCTTTGAAAATACCTGAGTAATAAAATAAAATGGATGGATGGATGAATGATGATCACAATTAAGACTAAAGTCTCCTTTGTAAACCCAAAAAGAGGAGTTTCTTTGCATCGAGGTTTATGCAAAGAGCTCACATAATTATATTGTTGCTTTTTGGTGAATGAATGAGTATTCCGTCTGTACGACTGGTCTTTGAACGCACCCCGCTTCAATGGCAAAACGCGGATGAATTTAAAGACATCAAATGAGAATAATCCCTTATAAAAATTAAAATTGACTGACGCAAACGTGAGTTCTTCATGTTTTTTATTGAAAACAACGTAGTGCTGACGCCGTACGACGCCGTACGACATCGGTTTTTGCTTTCCAAAAAGGCGTGCGCGCTCCCGCGGCAGGGGGAACAAAATCTCACGGGGGAACCAAATCAAGCACAACTGTTCCCCGTGAGATTTTGTTCCCCCTGCCGCGGGAGCGCGCACGCCTTTTTGGAAAGCAAAAACCGATGTCGTACGGCGTCGTACGGCGTCAGCACTACGTTGTTTTCAATAAAAACATGAAGAACTCACGTTTGCGTCAGTCAATTTTAATTTTTATAAAGGATTATTCTCATTTGATGTCTTTAAATTCATCCGCGTTCTGCCATTGAAGCGGGGGGCATTCAAAGACCAGTCGTACAGGCGGAATACTCATTCACTTCACCAAAACGCAACAATATAATTACGTGAGCTCTTTGCATAAACCTCGATGCAAAGAAACTCCTCTTTTTGGGTACAGGCTACAAGGAGTATATATTACAAAGGAGACTTTATACTTAATTGTGATCATCATTCATCCATCCATCCATTTATTTTATTACTCAGGTATTTTCAAAGCAAATTAATATTGTTGCATTTATTAATTTGCTTTAACATGACAGCGCAATATAATTAAATGCTGACACTATAGCAATGTCAAACGTGTTCATTTAAGAAAAAGCCAGACACGTTTTTTGATCAAATCTTTCATAACGAGAATGATTTGAGTGAATTGATTTGAATGAATAATTGAGAAGAAATTTCAGTTCTGACGGCTCCTTTTGTCCCAAGCAAAGTGACAGATGGTGGGGAGGGGGGATAAAAATTGTAACAAGAACTCTATAAAAAATGTCAAGCCGTGAGGATATGTTTACCCCCCCCCCCCCCTTTTTATTTTGAGAACGGTGAGTGCCTGACTCCAGCTGTTTTTTTTTCTGTCTTCCTGGGGGTCCTTTCAGGTTGTGTGGAAAATTTGAACAGGTTCCCTCATTCCTAGGCCAAATTACAGGGGGGGAACAAATCCTCACAGCTGCCCCGTGAGAATATGTTACCCCCCCCCCTTATTTTGAGAACAGTGAGTGCTGGACTCCAGCGATTTTTTTTCTGTCTTCCTGGGGGTCCTTTCAGGTTGTGTGGAAAATGGAAAAAGGAGCCGTCAGAACTGAAATTTCTTCTCAATTATTCATTCAAATCAATTCACTCAAATCATTCTCGTTATGAAAGATTTGATCAAAAAACGTGTCTGGCTTTTTCTTAAATGAACACGTTTGACATTGCTATAGTGTCAGCATTTAATTATATTGCGCTGTCATGTTAAAGCAAATTAATAAATGCAACAATATTAATTTGCTTTGAAAATACCTGAGTAATAAAATAAAATGGATGGATGGATGAATGATGATCACAATTAAGTATAAAGTCTCCTTTGTAATATATACTCATTGTAGCCTGTACCCAAAAAGAGGAGTTTCTTTGCATCGAGGTTTATGCAAAGAGCTCACGTAATTATATTGTTGCGTTTTGGTGAAGTGAATGAGTATTCCGCCTGTGCGACTGGTCTTTGAATGCCCCCCACTTCAATGGCAGAACGCGGATGAATTTAAAGACATCAAATGAGAATAATCCTTTATAAAAATTAAAATTGACTGACGCAAACGTGAGTTCTTCATGTTTTTATTGAAAACAACGTAGTGCTGACGCCGTACGACGCCGTACGACATCGGTTTTTCGCTTCCCAAATAAGGTGTGCGCGCTCCCGCGGCAGGGGAAACAAAATCTCACGGGGGAACCAAATCAAGCACAACACCTGTTAACGCAGAGGCGTAGCCAGGAATTCTTCCAGTAGGGGCGCACGCCCACAGGAAAAAAAATCTAACATCACCCACGCCGTTTGCTGATCGCTAAAACAACATCCGGGTCAGGGAGGCAAACGGTGAATGGATAACATCGCGCACATAGAATAGCGCAAGCACATTCGCGCAAGACCGAAAGAAAAAAACGGCATGAAAATGAAGAATCGAATTTTTTTCAACCCGGACGCAGGGAGTCCGAACCGGGCCGCCGCCCCGGCTCACCCCGGCTTGGCTACGCCTCTGGGTCAACGACTCACACACGCTTTCTTGTTACATCTGCTGCTATTTGAGCTTGGAAATGCCGGAAACCTGCTGTGCTGTTGGATGTAGCAATAGACGAGGCGATAAACCAAATCTTAGCTTCTATAGATTTCCGGCAAACATCAAAAAACGCGATAAATGGATCGCGGCGATTCGTCGTGATCGATGGAAACCTACGATTTACACAAGGATATGCAATGAGCACTTCATATCAGGTATGTAAACAAACCCCTGATTTGTTTCACAAAATGTGAAATAATACAATATGGGATGATACAAATATGATCGTTGAAAATGCTGGGTGCAATGGGATGATTTCTTCAGTTTAAAGGGAAATGTACTTTTGGCAGTTTGCAAACACATTTGATTAAGGCTCCGTTAGACACATACAATCATATCAATATAATTTCTAGTAGTAGTGTGGTCGCTTAATAAGTGGAAAGGAATGTGCAGGCTACATGAATTTGTTTTCTTCAAAGTACTGTGGAACAGGAGGTCCAGAAAGGGAGGATATCTCAAGGCCGATGGGAACACGAAAAACAACTCGTCTTTGTGGTCCAGACACCTGTGCTGGGCAGGGGAAAAACCCAAACGAGGAGGAGATGACCATCGACCATCGACCAATCACCACACAATCTTTTGCATGTTTGAATATTCATATTGTGTTTCTTTAAAACTGGGCAACCCGGAAGAATGTGTCGTCTTTCTGGTCACGAAGGCACACGAGTTTTTGTGTTAAGGACCCAAAGACCCAGGCGCCTGTATTAGCTTGCTTTGTCAGGATTAAACAATTGGTAAATTCGGTCTGATTGATCTACTGGTCTTCTCTTTGACAGAACGAACTCGCAAAATTGTTAGGTGCGCCAGTGTGTGGATTAGAACATAGCAATTCTTGTGTTAAGTGTTGATCACAATTTGGAGTCAGATCAATAGCTAAAATCCGTAACCTAACAAGTTCAACCCCCCGTTTTTATTTTTTGTTTATTTTTTCATGATGCTTCATCTGATTGGCTTGAAAACGTTATCAATGTAAATATTGAACTTCATATTGGAATTGAACAATTAATTCTCATGAGTGAATTCATGAGCCAAGCTCAGCCCGGCTTGGCTACGCCTCTGGGTCAACGACTCACACACGCTTTCTTGTTACATCTGCTGCTATTTGAGCTTGGAAATGCCGGAAACCTGCTGTGCTGTTGGATGTAGCAATAGACGAGGCGATAAACCAAATCTTAGCTTCTATAGATTTCAGGCAAACATCAAAAAACGCGATAAATGGATCGCGGCGATTCGTCGTGATCGATGGAAACCTACGATTTACACAAGGATATGCAATGAGCACTTCATATCAGGTATGTAAACAAACCCCTGATTTGTTTCACAAAATGTGAAATAATACAATATGGGATGATACAAATATGATCGTTGAAAATGCTGGGTGCAATGGGATGATTTCTTCAGTTCAACCCCCCGTTTTTATTTTTTGTTTATTTTTTCATGATGCTTCATCTGATTGGCTTGAAAACATTATCAATGTAAATATTGAACTTCATATTGGAATTGAACAATTAATTCTCATCAGTGAATGCATTAGGAAATTTCAAAAATATGTATTATGAACCTTGTGAAACATTTCTTTTTTTAATGAAGCATTTTTGAACAATTGTTACTTCATTTGGCACAAGGTAAAATCTACATTGGTAAAGTTTTCAAGCCATTGGCACAAGGTTACAATTTTTATTGGTTAAGTTTTCAAGCCAATCAGATGGGGCATCGTGCAAAAATAAACAAAAAATAAAATTGGTAGCAACTTGAACAGACAGGTACAGTATCTGAATGATTTCACTCTATTCAGTTTTTTAATATGTCAAGTTATGAAAGGCCATTACGAAACAAATTGAACTGGGTATATCCCCTTCAACAACGTGCTTAATTATTTATGGTAGTCATTATGAATAATGTGATTGTTTAATTGTTTCAGGTGCAAAAAGCGAAGATCCACTATCCCCAGACTATGTGCCAAGTATATTTGAGCATACCCAGTCACCTCACAAACGAAAACTCAAATGTTCAATGAAGATCTTTGAGAGAAGACAAAATCTCAAGCAGCGCAAGAGAGACCGCAAGAGGGCATTGGCAGCAGCAGCAGCAGCAGTTGTCAATATTTCCCAGTCTGTCCCTTGTGAAAATGATCAACTACCCACTGGTGAAGATGTGGTGCACGCTGAGATTCGAAAAGAAGGCATGGTGACTACTGCCACACAGACTGATATCACTGGGGAAGCAATGGATTCCCTCACTGCAGAGTGTAAAAGTTTGCGTGCAGAACTTGATGAACTGAAGGACAGTTTGAAACGCTGTACATGTACAGCTGTGAGAGAGGTACAGGAAGCTTTCGCTTCACTGCCCTTGGCACAAAGTTGTCAGCATAGTCAGGGACAATGCTCAGAATTGCTGGTCTTCCACCGCATTCAGACAAAGCCTTGTAAAAGGCAGCTTTCTGCTCTTCAGTTGGTGGAGGAACATTCAGTTCCACAGTTCTGTCGCAGCACTTTCCTCAGGAGTTGAAACTTCTGACCTTCGTTTCTGGGCTGGACGGGCAAAATCGATATTGCATCCATGTCTGTATTTCTGTCTACACGCGCTTCTTGTGCTATTGCAGCCAACCGGCAGCTTCTTCTTCTTCCTTTTGAGATATTTTTTAGGCGGTTGGCAAACAATTAAGTGGCGCATTTCTCCACCTATTGGTTAGGAGTGTGCACGTCACGTCGTCAGTGGAGCGACAACTTTGAAATAACTAGATTGTGCAACCCAACAGATTTTCAAACGGCGTCTTTGACGGTTAAACGTCAGAAATTTCTCCACCAATTGGTTAGGAGTGTGCACGTCACGTCGTCAGTGGAGCGATAACTTTGAAATAACTGTAGATTGTGCAACCCAACAGATTTTCAAACGGCGTCTTTGACGGTTAAACGTCAGAAATGTGGGTATTGTAGTGCTTTCTCTACTGATGACATAATTCACTTAATCATATGTGTGTTCTGTTAAATGTTATGCTGTGGTCCGGCTATCGGAGTGGTGCGGAGAGAACAATCTGCTCCTAAACACGGCTAAAACCCAAGGACTGGTCATTGATTTTAGGAGGAAAAATAAAACGGACATTCCACCACTTATCATCAACGGGGTCTGTGTGGAGAGGGTGTCCTCCTTCCGCTACCTGGGTGTCCACATCGAGGAGGACTTCACCTGGGGCGTGAACACCTCTGAGCTGCTTAAAAAGGCCCAGCAGAGACTCTACTTCTTAAGGGTGCTGAGGAGGCACAGCATTACACAAAGACTGCTGGTGT